>NC_056750.1:758845446-759145446 GCF_019279795.1 Protopterus annectens | reverse complement strand
TAAAAAAGATGTACAAAGTTTTAAATATATGATGGGAAACATTGTTGAATATGGGCAATATAAACAAGGAAATTAGTAAAAAAAAATGAAACAGATATGTAATTGCATTATTTGGAAGTGAGCAGATGGAGAAATATTGATGAGTATAATTTAATAGGAAATGATACAAGACTATAGAATAATGTTTTTTTTTTTCTTTCTCTTTATTTCCTTTTGTTTTGTTATTACTCTTAGCAAAGACTTCTACTTACAGGGCATGTCAGCATATTATTTGTAATGAGTGCAAACTTTACTTCTGCTCTTCCTAGACTCTTCCCTACCCTAAAAAGTAGACATAGTCCAGAAAATTTTGTTTAAACAGGCCCCATTTATTACCAAGTCGAGTTAGTCTCATTAGAGAATTCTTGCCAAAATTCTTCCTACCCAGTTGAAAATATTCTCTGGATCAGATGGATCTTTCAATATGGGAGAGTCAGTCAAGGTTATAGGCTGAAGGAAGGACCAGTTGATACTGGTATGCTTCCGTGAAACCATATTATAGCATCTGATATCAGCTGCACTCTTTTGACCCTCCTCAGGTAAATGGGCTTTGTTCAGAAAGTAATATATTTTACTGATGATGTCAGTCCGAGCTGCAAAAGATGTGAAATCTTGTTTGGTGTGATTTAAGGCTCACCATATATCTGCCAGAAAGAAAATTCTCTCATCCACTCCTTAACATGTCTGAATATTTTTATACTTAGGTCCTTCTGGTGGAGGTTTGATCGTTTGCATTATTTAGCACTAGACTGGAATTCCCTGCTATAATCACTAGTACGTGATGTTCACTTAAAACTGTCAGAGCTTCATAGAAGTTAAGGTCGGAGGTTGTGAGTTCTTTTGGCCTATATAATTAGCCAGGATCATTTCCCCATGTAATATTTTAACCTTGACCACATCCCATCAGCCTTTACTGTCAATTTCTGAAGCAAGGTTCATCCATGCCAACCTGTCACTGACCAGAACTAATATTACCCTGGAGGCCTGGCCACTGCTGCACCAACAGGCCAGCTTTTTCATTGTCATAAATATTGTGAGATATCACTCTTTCTCTCTTTTTAAGTTTTCTTAACTGTAGAAAGGCTTTACCTGGTGACATTTTCACAAAATGCAAACTAAGTATATACTAGAATTGAGTCCCTGACATTCTGTGTAAGTCTGTAGCAAGTTCCGATCAATATTTTTCTCAATGCTGAGGTCTCTGGTATCCATGATTGCTATAATAACAATAATCACTGTAACAAAGCACACATCAGTTGAGCAATGATAGTCTATTATGTGCTTACTCAATGCATTCCAGCTCTTTGTGAGCTGGGTCTAGGCATTTAAAGTCCACATTTCTTCATCCTCAACAGATAATTCCGTCAGTGGCAAAATTTTGTTTTTTGAGTGCCCAAAAGAGTGTTTTGTCTGTTGAATAGTTCCAAATTGGTGATAGATTACCACATTAGTCACTTGAAAGGATTATGTTGTATGAGTGCTCTTTTTACTGGGTGACTTCTACTTCAAGATGGAGACTGAGGCAGTTTCCTTATGGTGTTCCCTATATTTGAGGTTGAGGGAAAATTGAGTGGTTGCTTTACAGAATTTTTACCAAGGAAGGCCTCCTCTTCTGCTGCTGAGCTCAGATGACACAAAAGTCAAGCCTTCCTTCAGCTATGATGACGATCTGCTGGTTTTCTATGAAGGTAAGAGGAAAGAACAACCAATGTCAAAGCAGATTATTTCAGAATAGTTGTCTCAGGCTATTGTCATTTGTTATACATGACTTAATAAACCCCTTTCTAGTTGGGTTAGGTCCATTGCACAAGGGCTTTGGCTTCTTTGATGATTTTCTTGAAAAGGATGGCTACTAGGAGAATTATAGAGGAAGCGGCTTTGTCCTCTGTACATACCTTAACAAAGCACTATGAACATTTTGCCAAGGTGTGGGTGTATACTTTTGTGTATATAGTTTACTGTTAGTTTTGTTTCCCAGCATTTTTATTTCAGGATCTTGGAAAAAAAAAAAAAAACGCTGAAGAGATTTGCCCTCTGTTGTTTAATGGAGCTCCAGCAAAGTTCTTGACAGAATGCATGGAAGGTGCCCAAAAGCTTTAAAAGATGAATAGTCACATGTTGATAAGACCCAAATAGTTTAATTACACAAATGGACTTTATCCCCTATAATTCTTCAAGAATGTTTATTTATAGTATATGTCCTGCTTATTGTACCCATCTGTCTCTGTGTTCATTCAAGTATTTGTTATTATACTATCTTATGAATTTAGGTGCATTTGCTGGGCATAACTTTACAGAAATTATGACCTAACATTCATTTAGGCAATAATACAATATATGATGCTTGATATGGTAAAATGTCCTACTTCTTAGGAAATATTTCAGAAAGCAATCCTGAATAGAGTTTGTTAATTGTTGCTTAGATCTCTGTTGAAACTGTTGTCTCACTGTTATGAGAGACTGATAGGCAAATATACAGAGCTGTGAATATTTTTTTGGTTTTAAAGTTTGTACTGTTAGCTGTTGCTTAGATATCTGTTGAAACTGGTTTTGTCCCACTCACCCTCCCTATTTTTTGGTTTGTAGTTTAAATTTGGTGGCTTTTGCAGTTGCCCGCCCCACTGTAGATTTGATCTGGGATACTCCCCCAGTCCATTCTCTTTATCACATTCTACCTAATAAAGTCTTTCTGCACTTGCTTTTAGTCCTTTTTAATTTAATTGCATTTTTAAACTGTGTTTGATCTAATACTGCTGCATACTCGTGTGCTAGCTTGCACTGGATGTGAATTGTTTTTGCTACTTTTCTGTAAAAAAAAACAAAAAAAACTGTAAGCCCGTTTCCTACCTTTCCTGTAACTAGTGTTCTAGATACAGATTTGCTGTATCCAGGACTGTATGTAAGCTTCTGAGCCCCCAAGCCTTTCTGTGTTGGAGGGAAGCCTTCTAGCTTATCAGTGGGAGTGGTAAGCACTAGGTAACCTGTCTACCACATAAGGAGTGGTTCTGGCCCAGAAATTGTAGTTATTGGCCGTTTGGGTAATCTTCCATCTCTCTCTCTCAACTTTCTGATTTGAAAGCCTGCATTTGAGCTTGTTTCTGTCCTGTAACTCATGTAGTGCAGATACAGATTCTTAGTTTTAGCACGTAAATTTGCTTATTCAGGCTCAGCACTTGTTCTGAACTTGTAAGCACTAAATAAGCTACTAATTACTATAGTACTCAGTCTTCCCCATTACCTAGTTTTGTACTCACTTTCCTCACTTATCTAGAGGAAAATAGTTTTTTTTTATTCAGGCATGTCCAAGGGTCAGCTCCCGGTGTTCTCTCCTGTCTATCTGAATGAATCTGGGTATCTTGAGGTAATGTAGAATTTGCCTTATGTACACAGACAACCCTCTCCTCCTACCACCCAGCACTACAACCTGTGAGAGATGCTCTTATCTAGCCAAACTGGAGGTAAAGCTCTCTCCAACCAAGACTGAACTTGACAATCATGAGGAGAAGGTAAACATTTGCACCACACAACACTCATCACATAGTCTCACTAAATCTACAGCACCAAAATCTACACATAGTAACACAAAAACATTTGCAGAGGCTCTCAATAATAATCTGTCTAAGCAACAGAGACCTCCAAAGCAGAAACGCAAGCAACCTCCATCCCCCAACACAACCCAAATGACACATAGCCCACAGACTCAGTGTGCCACTCAACCACAGCCAATAAGGCAAAACAACGCACCCAACACACTAGTCATAGGTGACTTTATAGTCAGGCACACTGATGTCCCACTCACCAGGATAGACAAGGAGAAGGTTACTGTCAGCTGCCTGTCGGATGCCAGGACCCGCCACATAACCCAGGAACTCAGGTCACTCCAAAACAAGTACAAATATGACTCTGTCATTGTCCATGTTGGTGTGAATGACCTGAGACGTACCTCCCTGGACTACATGAAAAGAGACATGGAAGAGCTCTTCGATCTTGTAGCCCAGGCAGGTATGACCCTAGCCCTGAGTAGCATTCTGCCATTGCCCAGAATGATACTGCAGTACAAGGACAAAATGATTGACTTCAACAATTGGCTAAGCTTCTGGTGTCATTCTAAGGGGATCCAGTATCTGTCTGCCTGGGATGACATGGTCGACAGACCACAACGCTTTGCCACAGATGGCCTGCACCTGTCACCCCTGGGATTCCGGATACTGGCTAAGGCTCTTGCTGCCCCTATAGTGCCTTTTTTAGGCAGGGTTCAAATAACAAATTCAACATCATAACAGAAACAGGCAAGCAAAAACTGAGGGTAATGCTACTCAATGCTAGAAGTCTAAGTCTCAAAATGCACTCACTCGAGACACTCCTTGAAATGGAGAACATCGATATCTGTGCAGTGACTGAGACCTGGTTCAAGGCTCCCCTGCACTACCAGGCTATAACTCATACCACACTTTTCGGCCATGTAACCTGGACCGAAACACCAAAGGTGGAGGTATGTCCATATTCATTAAGGATATCCACACCTCCAGGCTAGTTGCTCAGCATAATGCATCCAAGGTTATCCAAGTGCAACTAACTCTGGGCAAAACTGCAATCCAAATTGTAGCTTGCTACAGATCCCCCACCATGCCCCAGGATTTCTTGATGTACTGGAAAATATTAGGGTTCATCCAAACACCCTAATAATGGGCGACTTCAACTACCCCACCATTAACTGGGAAAACTACTCGTGTACCAACTCCTTAGCTCAACGCTTTCTGGAATTCATAAATTCCATTGCCCTAGATCAACTTATCCACACCCCCACCAGGGGCAACAATATCCTAGACCTAGTCATTACCAACATGAGTGACCGGTCTTCCACACCTGAAGTCAACTACTCATTGGTCCGATCCAACCATAAGCTTATTACCCTTGATATCCACATCCCACCCCCACCCCCCATTAAGGAAACCACAGTAAAAAAAATTCTCCAAAGCCAACTTCATGCTTCTTAAGACAGAAGTGGTGAACTTCATGACACCCATGCAGATGGATAATACAGTTACAACTGCTGAATCCTACACAAATGAACTCTATAAGCACTTACACGAGTCCTGAGACCTCTCTTGTTTGGTATCTACTTCTCTAAAGTACAGGCTACCACAGAAGGCCTCTGGCTAATGAAGTTCGCAGATGACTGCTAACTAGGAGCCATAGTCAAGTCCCCAAATGATGTGGACATCCTACAGAAGGGCCTCACTGAGACAGATGCCTGGTGTCAGAGCCATGGCCTCAAGCTCAATGCCAAAAAGTGCAGTGTCATCCCCTTTGTTAAAAACTCTGTACCCATGAACTACCACATATGCAGCAATCTACTTAACACCAAATGCGTGATAAGAGACCTTGGGACCCATGTGGACAGTAGTCTCTCCTTTGATAGTCACATCACCACAGTAGTCAGGAAGTCCTTCTACATGGCACACCTCATCATAAAAGGGTTCTCATCCAGGAAAAAAGAGGTCATGGTTCCCCTCTACTCGTCACTCATTAGACCCCATTATACAGTACAACACCCCTTTTGGAATGTACCTCACAAGACATCTGCAGCAGCTGGAAAGGCCACAGAAGTACCTCACAAAGAGGATTACTGGCCTCAAACAAATGCCCAATACTGACCACCTCAAAAAAACTCCAGCTTTACTCTGTAGCATATCGCCTACTCCGAAGTGATCTCTGCCTAACATATAAAGCTATGTGAAACCCTGAACTGTTGGACATGCTACACCTAAAGAAATCCCAATCCCTCCAATCTACATGCTCTAGGGACCTAAACCTTGTCACCACAATAAACAGGACACACTGGAGGGGTAGATTCCTGTCCCAGAGACTTCCTATACTCTGGAACAAGCTACCCATCTATGTCAAGCAAAGTTCTTCATTAGCACTCTTCAAGAAAAATCTTGATGAGTGGATGGGAAATAGGAAATCTGCCCCGGGGATCACTTCTGTGTCTCTGCTGGACAGTGGCACAGGAAAATAACTTTCTTGGGTGGCGTAAGCTATGGAACCTTGCTGGCTAGGCTTACATAGGGCCTTGAGATAATAGCCTAGTACCTACCTATGAACCTATGAATGATAAAATACTTTCTATCTGCATAAATTCATTTTTTTTTCAGATTAATGCAATTTTCTATTACCTAATAATTTTGCATACATTAACATATTCTGTAATTTTGATAAGCAAATCTAAATCTTAACCTGTTGCCACTTGCAAGACTAATTATGGTGTGATGTGTTTTCTTCAATAATGTATGTACTATATTCAGAAAATGTGAACTTAAGCTTCTGCAGTTTGTCTGTAAGAGGCAAGATGGTAATGAGTGTCTTACAGCTCTGTGTTTTAACCTGAGCAATAAGTACAAAATGAATGACCTGTGAGAGGACACAACTGACCACAAACTACTACGCTACTAAGCTGAGATGTGTACTTACAAAAACAATTGTATCTACTTTAAAGATGTCTCTACTTATGACATAGGGTGATCTTGTACTGGGAATTCACTTTTGTTTGCTATCAGTAGCTAAATAATACAAAGCAAATAATGTAAAAACAAAAGGCAGAAGGTTAGTGTTACTGGAAGATTATGAGTCAAAATAGTAAATATCGTTAGGTTACAACTTAAAACTGTTTCTGTTTATTTAGAAAGCAGATAACGTTTTATTATACTAAGTTAAATTTGATAAAAATGAACTGCAATGAACTGTAGCATTTTGCAAAATGTTGTACTTCTGGTATAAAATGTTTTTCCCCAAAGCTGAACATCACAAATGTTAATGAAAATGGGCATTTGATATATCATCACCTCAACAGCAGAGTGTTATTGTACATCCTGTTGTGGCAGTGTTTGACACCATGTCCAGATTTCCCAAAGACATAGATAACATTCAGGTCACTTCACCTGTTGAGTGGACTTCTATCACTGGCTCATTAGTATTGACATGGCTTTTCTGACCAAATACAGAACACAAATTGGGGATTGATATTTATAGGATCCGAGGAGGTTACTAGGCTAATGACCCTGGGGCCCTTACAAGCATAGCAAAGAGTTTATTCTGAAAAAGAAACATCAGTCAGCACCTGTTAACCCTGTCAATGAGAGACAGAGGTGGAGCCCCTGGGACAAATTTGTGTTTTCCCATCCACTTATCAAGGTTGCGCTTGAAGAGTCAGCAAGGTACTCTGTTTCACGTGTATGGGAAGTCTATGCCAGAAACAGGGCAGCTTCTGGGAGACAAACCTGTCTCTCCAGCAGGTTTTATTGATATCACATATTAGAGTCAGGCCTTTCAAGTGGGTAATGTGTGAGGAGTTAGAGTTATGGATATGGAGCATCTCAAGAAGAGAAGGTTCCTAGACTGCCTTGTAGGCGAGACACAGATCACCTCTAAGCAATCTGTATGATAATAAGTAGAGTAACAGTGATTTCAGCCTGTCCACATAGGACAGGTTTTGGAGGCCATAGATTCTCTTTATGAGGTATTTCTCTGGCCTTACCAGTTGGTGCAGATGTTTGGAGACATACCAAATGGGGTATTATACTCAATAATTGGTCTAATGAGGGAGGAGTATAGAGAGGTAATAACCTCCTTTTTTCTGGATGCAATCCCTTATCTTATGAGATGAACCAAGTAAAAGTCTTTTCTGACCACTGCTGCTACATGATGGGTGTTAACAACCTGAGTACCCAGGTGTCTCATCACAGGTTGTGTGCTTAGGGGGTTGCTATTGATGTGGTAATCAGTAGGGGCCATGTTTTTGCTGAATGGTATGATGATACGTTTTTATGAGTTTAGCTTGAGGACATGACTTTGGCACAGTTGCTGTGACACCCTCTTGCAGTATGTTAACATCACTTGGGAAGTCAATGACAGCACCCAACTTACAGTCGTCTCTAAACTTGGTTCGCCACAGGCCTTTTCTCTTTGCCTGGACCTCAGAGAAGTAGATGCCAAACAGTAGGGGTTCCAGGATAAATCCCTGAGGAACTCCACTAGTGACAGGTCTGCTTCCAGAGGTAGAGGCAACTATTTTGACCTTCAGGGTTCTGCTGGTGAGCCAGTTGGCTACCCACCTGATGAGATAGGGATTTTCACCAAGTTGTGTTAGCTTCTCAATGATGCCAGAGTGGGAGATTGTGTCAAAGACCTTGTCCAAGTCAAGGTAAACTGTATGTACTGACTTTCCCTTATCCAGGGCCTTGGTGACCATCTCAAAGAAGTCAACCAGGTTCAACAGGCAAGATCTGCCCTTTATGAATCTGAACTGTGTGGAATCAAGTGCTTGGAGATTGCCTGTATTTTTTGTTTGTAAGATCCATAATAATATGGTTCATAGTTTACTGATCAGACTTGTCAAACTAATAGGGCAATAGTTTCCAGGGTCAGTAGTGGCACCACCTTTGTGCAAGGGGATGACAATGGCAGTTCTCCACTCTGCTGGAATGAAGTCTGTACTTAGGCTGTGGTTGAATAGGGTGCTCAATGGCGAAGCCAGTTCTTGCCAGAGACAGTGCAGAATACAGCCAGGGATACTATCAGGTCCCATGGAAGCTGTTTTCTTTGCCTTGAATAGGGCCTTTAACACTTGATCAATGTAGATATGAAGTGCGGGACAGGTATCAGGGATGTCAAAAGGGCATTTGGGGGGCAGAGGGGTGATGTTTGCACTGAACCTATCTTCTAGCAGGTTGGATAAGTCAACAGGATCAGTGTAAGTGATACCATTACCTACTAACTCAGAACACACCTGGGCTGTGCTATGGAGGTTTCTGACTTAACTGAAGGAGGCTGTCTGGTTTCCCTTTGTTTCACAGGCTAGTTTTCATTCATAAATGGCTTTGCAGGTTTTCACTAGTGGTCTAATTTGGTTGTTATTAACAACATTTATTTCCACAAGGTGATGTGAAGCAAGTGATGGACCAAGCAATGTTTAACAAGAAAACTCTCTTCACTGGGTGTTGTTCTGTCTGCATCTGCATTGTTGGAAACTATTTTGTTTCCTCTAGTTATCACAAGGACCTGAAATAACTGATTCTGTGTTGATTTAGTAATTGAATTATATTCAAAAGTGAATATTTTTGGGACATTCTATTCACTGTCAGTTATGCTTAGTCTTGTTTGAGTCACTTCAGATTCTGCAACCGTTTCTTTGGTGGTCTTCCTAGACATCAGTACCATTTTATTCAATGGTTTCTATATGGTTCTACCGTTCTCCATACTGGTCATGTCTCTCAGCATCAGATGGACAGTTTAAAAGTACCTCCTTTCTATGTGTGGGGAATATATTCCTTCAACAGGTTTCTTACAGTACTATTAGTTTCTTACATACTTTTAGCATGAGAAACAAGAGATGACAGACATTGCTTTAATTTACTGTTCGTTTCCTCCAAGGATTTGATTTATATTTTAATGTTTACATTTAGTGGTTAGCTTGAGAATAAAATCATACTATTCATTCAGTTGATGACACAGCTTTCTATTTTAATTCTTCCAGCTAAGTAATGATGTTTCATTCTTTTGGCATATTTATTCTACCTGTTGGATGTGGTCACTAAAGCACTCCAGTCACTGTTTTTGCATCTCTTTATTTCTTTGCACATAGCTTTTTTGAGTTCCTGGCTGGTCAGTGTCAACTGTTTGCTTTGCTTTATACTCTCAAATTTCTTTTGTTGTGTATCTTAGGCCACTACATTATTTTGAGCATGATTCTGTGTTCACTTCTTGTTCTGCATTTAATAAATAAATCTCAGGTTGCACATTCAAATATTTTACTTTAGGTCAAGCAAGGTACTAGTAAACCTTCTGTAGCTCCTACAACAATTTTCTTTTTTTTTTTTTTTTTGTAAACACAGAATCTCAGCTTTGCACTGAAACTAACTTGCTTCATTGTTGGGTCACTTAAATTGTATGCCATTTGGTTTATGATATAGGTTGATCTAGCAATTTCAAGTTTACTTGTGTGTTCCACTGTCCCCCAACGTGTACAGAAAGTTCACTTTTTTTGCCTTCTTTATTTTGTCTTTATTTATTTGTTTATTTATTTTTTACCCTTGCCAAGGTCAATCAACAAACTTATAAAAAAAGTCTGTCATTTTATTTTAATTTTCAAAAAATAAAACATCTGTGATATCACTGTTATTCTCTGCTTGAAGGCAGCAACTCAGATGTGTATCAGACTTCAACTTTCTAAATAATGCACTGACTTATTGTTGTCAAGTTACACAATTTTGAGAGAGAGAGAGATACGACGACTGCTCTCTCTCTCTCTCTCTACTCTAACACTAGACACCAGGAAGACTCCTTATATATTCTTGCAGCTTGAAAATAAAAAAAAAAGTAAAAAGAAAGGAGAAGCTTGAAACTCTGCAGCCATGACACACAGAACAGTGCCTTAACCATCTATGCTAACTGATAAGGTTGTGTAGCAGGTCTTTTATATAGGAAGTATGGAAATCTCTGTCAGTTTTCAAAGACTGATAGGGATAGGCTATGCCTGTATGCGTATGTGTGTGGGTGTGTTGGGGAGATTTTGGGACAAAGCCTGGAGGAATAATAGAAAACACCAGAGAGGATCCTTTAACTATTACTGGGGCGCAATTAAAAAGTGAGTAGACTAACAGTTCTAGCATTACAAGGCACTTTATGAGCAATACAAAACAGGAAATTGTAATACCTGCCATTGTTGATTGTAAGTATTTGAGGGCAATGATAAAACTATAAAGCTACATGAGGGGCTTTCTGTCAACTCAGAGGCAAGTAAGTGGTATGTCTAGGGTGTGTAACTGTGTATATTAGTGTTTGTGTACATTTGTGTGGGAGAGCAACTGTAGGTGAGTGCCTGTACCAATGTGATGCATAAACTACTGGTGTTGACTGTTGAAGGAAACTAGTGATTTTCACTTGTGGTTGTTAAGGGCAATTCAGAGACATGCAAATTATCTGATAATGGGATCTTTCCTTATTGTGAATAATACGATGTCTGCTCTGAATCACTATTTCATGCATCAGAGAAACAGTCCCTTTTGGTTGCAGGTCTAACTGATGGTGTTGAGGTTCTTGCTGAATCCATGGGATAGTGTTTTGCATGTGTGTGTGTGTGTGTGTGTGTGTGTACATGCTGGGAATTTTGCATGTGTCTTGTGCAGTGACACCTTGAAGTAGAATTTGGGAAGAGCAAGTACTAAAACTTACAGGGGGACAATGGGAAGGATAGAGTGCTGTGGAATTTACTGAGGGACAATGGGAAGGAAAGAATGGTGTGGAATTTACAGATGGACAATGTAAAGGAAAGAGTGGTGTGGAATTTACAGGGGTATAATAGCAAGGAAAGAGTGGTGTTGAATTTACAGGGGTATAATAGCAAGGAAAGAGTGGTGTGGAATTTACAGAGGGACAATGGGAAGGAAAGAGGGGTGTGGAATTTACAGTGGTATAACAGCAAGGAAAGAGTGGTGTGGAATTTACAGGGAGAGAATGGGAAGGAAAAAGTGTTGGGGAATTTACAGTGGTATAACAGCAAGGAAAGAGTGGTGTGGAATTTACAGGGGGACAATGGGAATGAAAGAGTGGTGTAGAATTGAGGGAAGAAACATTTTATATGAGTCTACTTAAAGCTGCATATGGTTAGACCTCATGTACATTTTATATGAGTCTAGTTAAAGGTGCATATAGCTAGGCCTCATGTGGTCTATGTAATTGCTTGCATAGTATTTATGCTATTTCCTTGGTTCTATACTTTTTCCTGGACCACACTCCTGCCTTCCACTTTTTTTGGCATTAGGTATCCACCCTAATAGATTAGGTTACTGCAGACATGATCTATATGTTTAGCATACTGCCCTGTGTAAGTAAACTTACCATAGCAGTAGGTGTTTTGTAAGATCATTGTTGCAGTAACTGCCATTGTTTTCATATTTCCAGTTTCTATTTATTCTTCTTCATTGTTTTGTTTTCCCATTTTTTTTTTTTGCAGGCCCAGCCATTGTGCGGATAGAAGTGAGTCAGCATCCATCTTTACGCCAGACACAACAGTGACTTTTGGGTTCCAAGCAGGTCCCTGGCCTACCTCTGCATCATGTGAAATGTTACCCTGTAGAAGCTGACCTGGAATATTTGATGGTGTCTTCTACTGTCTCTTTTCAGGAGGAGCACAATCTCCTCTCCCTGTTTGTTTATATACCACATCATTATGGTGTTTTAGTGTACATTTTCAGAGGTCCTGGGGCCAGAAGTAAGGCTTTTGTGTCTCTGCCTATCCTTTATTTATGTTCCACTCCTCCCCATCACTAACTGTCCTCTATCAGTTTGAACCTCTCTGATTTTGTCCCCAATTATGTGTCACTACTACTACTGTCAGCCTTCCCCTCTGTTCTGTGTTTGTCAATTTGTACTTCCTACCTTATATGCTTTTTTTTCCAGTGCAGACCTTTCCCATGCTGCCTATCCCTATCACTTCTTCCTGTATGCAGGTCATATGACGCAGGTGATATCTATTGGTCATCCCATGATCTGAGAGCTGATGCAGGTACAACACTCAATATTAAGTATGACACGTTTTAACATCTTTGTGTGTTGTACTCTATGCCTCATCTTTGACTTTGAATGCATTGGCTTGCAGTGCTGTTTGGGCTTCACATAATTGCATTATATTTGCTAAATTAACATCAGCTAAAAAGCAATTGCTTCTCCAAGTGAAGGACTTGAAAATTAACACACTTTCTTACAATTTCTACTCTTACCTTACCTTGTAAATGTATAGAATGTATAGGATGTAAATGAGCACAAGTCACACATACTTTATTTTCATTAGCATAGTTCTCAAAACCCTTTTTTAATATGAATGGTCAAAATGTTCACAACTTCTGTGCATAGTTGTTTGTCAAGTTCTAATTGTTTTGGAATTGAGCCTGCATTGTTTACAGAAAACTGATTTGGCAGCTTTCAGAGAAGAAAAATATTTGGTTTTGCTAGAAAGCAAAGTCATTTTCTATTTCTGTGGTTGGGCAAATTGTGAACTCATTGCACAAGTTTACCACATGGGTGTGGACGACTTTTAGTTGTTGTAAAAAGCACTGTGTAAAACGAAGTACATTTGCTGCAATTATGTGATCTGTGTACATTTTATTACCTTAAGTCAATGAAACACAGTTTACTATACTGTGTTCCTTTAAATTGTTCCTAAACTATTTTATGTTAATATATTTACACGATTGCTTCTTCTACCTAGCCACATCTTAAGAACATTACATATTGATACAAAAATATAAATGATAAACTATGAATAAATTGAGTTTTCTGTCTCAGTAGTTTTATTGTTTTGATAATTTTCATGATAGGGTAGGTTATTATTATTATTATTACTATTTAATATTTTCTTAAAGCAAAGATAATAACATGAAACACTTCATACTGTATTTTTATTTATGGTTTATTTTTAGATGATTAATGTAAAGTAAAAAAAATCTCCATACTGGCATGAATGTTAGACATATTTATTTAAAATAAACATTTTTTCTAAATATGTCCAATACTGTATTCTACCTCGTTAACTTGTAAATAACATAGTTGATGATTAAAGTGGAACCGTGGCTGAGATTAGAATAACTGTGATGTTGTGGACATTGTGGGCATATTGTGGACAGTGCTTCATTTCATATTGGAATATAGACTACATTAGTAAACTATATTCCTGAGCTTTTAAATGGTGGATAGGCATGCATGCTGATATTCGTGATTCTTTAAATTGCCTCTAGATATGAAAGCTGCCATATGAGAGTGGGTAGGTGTTGAATTGTCTGATGGGTTAGTGTCTAATTAAGGATGACCTTTCCATGTTATGTGCACAGTGAGGGTCATAAGACAGTCCAGCTCCCTTGCAATCCTGATTGGATTAAACAGGTAATAAGAGAATGAGTTAATGAATGACTGAATGAATTAATTCATTAATACTTTTTGGGAGGGTCTTTTTTTTCCCTCCAGATATCAGTGTATTGGCTGTTCCAATTCCTCTCATCATTTAGTGGCTCTACTGTTCACACCAGTAGCACCCTTTGACCTCTTCCCAAACCAACTGCAGGGCTGGTGAGAAGATTGTGAATTCTGGTGCAGTGCCATCATGTGGCTGAGGAGTATTATTGTCTTTAATGCCCTGAGTGTTTCTCTCTTTGCCCCATCACATGTATCTGCTACGGTCTGGGACAGATGTCTCATGAGGATGTGCTGGTAAATCATCATTCTACTTCCTTGATAATTTATCCATTTCCCCTAACCTCTTCCACCACAGAGACAATGCCCACTGCATGTCACCAGTCTCGTCAAGAATCAAGTGGATATCCAAGAGTAAGCCCTCTCCTTCAGGATGAGCATAACCCTCAATCCCTGACAGCTCCTCAAATGTTCATGCATCCCATAGTCAGGGCATTATCCCCATGCCATGCACTGGCTAAGTAGATATGAATGAAAAAAATAATACAATTCAGTAATGTAAGCTGACATGAACTGCGAGACAACAAACAGAAGTTATGAATGACTGTCATACAAATTTAAGTGAAGAATTACAAATAATTTAACATACTAATTATTTATTTTGGAAAACATTAGATAAGATGATAATGGGAATAATCAACAATGACTGTTGGGGGGGGTGGCCTAATGGTTAAGGTGTTTGCCTTACAAACACAAGGTGCAGGGTTTGAGTCTCACAAGGGATAATTGGCTAAGCTTAAAATGGCTCGCAAGGGCAGTTAGCTTAGTACTAACCTATGAACCTATAAAGACATTAGGAATAAAATAATGTTCTTATCAAGTAAGGGAGAAAAATAAACACCCCTGACAAAGTATGTGTCATGTGTAATGCAAGAAATGTAAAGAAACTCAAAGCCACAGATTGGAGACAGACAGTCACAGAAACGTGAGGAAAAGAAAATAACACATAATAGGGAGGAAAATTATTTTCAGAAGCCCTAAAACAATAATTGGTGATACAATTAGTGTGAGCGAAAGAAGGCAGCATGATTATAAAATGGGGTATGAGATGGATCATCCATTCAGCACTTAGAGATTAATTAGTAATGTATGGGGAATAAAATGAAAAAATGTAATTAGCAAATCTGTTATGTACTCTAGGACCCTTAGTGAATCTGCTCAATGAAGACTGTGGATTGGATTTAGCTGATTTTATATGCAAATTGAATATTAACTGTATTAACTGGTCATTAAATATAACGCCAAGAAGCATCCAAAAATTAACAACTTCACCTATGCAAACTGATACTCAGCTTAGAATGTATCGACCATTTATGAATGCATGATGTAATGATCATATAGTTTAATTGATGCATTTAGAAACAGTCCATTATCATTTCATGAGTTTTGAATCTATGTATTGCCAACTTGTAGAATGGAAATGAGATTGTCAATGCTTGCAGATACAAAAAAATAAATTAGTTTCATTGTTGTACTATTCTGCCTCATATTAACCACAAAAATAAAATAAAATAAAATAAATAAATAAAAGGGGGAAAAACAGAGACCAAGGACTGAGCTGTATGGAATACTTATGACATCTGGGGGAGGTGATGGAGTATTATTACTCCATTGTACTACTAAAAGTCATTCATACTGGTAGATGAAGAAGTATGGGATGGAAGGATAGCCGACTGCATAGCTGGTGAATGGTTGGATAAGGAATGAATGACTGAGTGCATTAAATGCCTTTGATAAGTTATGAAAGAATGCAAACACTTAGATTTTCATGATTGAATAGAAAAAAGAGCAATTTAAGTACTATGACCAGGAGTGACGCTAGACTTAGCTGATAATAGGGTCCATATCATTCACAGCTGGTGAAAGTAGATACATAGAGACAAGAGTCTGGACATCTAATTAGTACAAAATATAAAAACCAAATAGCGCATAACTCTTCCTGTTTCCAGTAGGATTGTGGGAGACTACGATAAAACAAGAACCAGACAGTAAGTGTGATGCCATGCAACCTCCATAGTAAAATGAATAACCAAGAACATCTGAGGTTTACATAAGTACCGGTTCCAGTTTTGAATGAACAAGTTGCAGTTTTCTTGAATTAGACACAGTGGTCACACAATTGTAGGAAAAAAAAGTGTTTATAGTCAAGTGTTGGGCACTTTCATCCTGCAACTTGGGAGTTCATCAGAACATAAACAATATACAATGTTATCTAAGGTTTAAATAGTCCACCTAACTCCAAGAGGGAATTCAACTGGCCAGCCAATTAAGCAATTCATCAATTCAATGAGCAACAATAATAAGATGAAGAAACATTGCCAATCTACTTGTTAAATCACAAAGTGAATATAGTATAATATTAATTCTTGAAGAATGTATAAATAACATAGTTAAAAATATTGGTAAGAAAATATATTAGACTATTTCATTAAAATCCGTTTTTAAAATAGTCTTAAAAAACAGTGCAATCAGTAGTCACAAAAATAAAGTATTATACCTTAGCAGCTCTCATTTTAAGCCCAGAATGAAAATAAATTGTTTGAATGAAACCAGGCAGCATAGTAGCATCCAAGCTTACCTGCCAGAGGAATTCACTGTATTCCATATGGTTCTCCCACTGACCTCCTCTAATATTGTATGCAATCATTTCCAAAATACCAAATTCTAAATCTGAAAAATCCTCACAAACTAGTATTAAAAATGGCATTGTTTGTTATTTGTTTTCTTATGTTGTACAAATGTTCATAAATCCTTTTGGAAAGTTTCCTCTCTGTTTTGCCCATGTAAAATTCCTTATATTGTTTACACAAGGCTAAATACACTTAACCCTGAGACTAAAAGTTTCCTTTTATAAAAGTGACTTCATTAGAGCTTGAATGGGGCAGGGCTACCTTCCTCTGTTTTGAAACGTGAACAAAACTGACATCTTCTCCATTTGATAGCCGCACTAGGTGGAGATGTATTTTCTCTTTCCAGTATCTTTTTTATGTTATTATTAATTATGTAAACACAATGTGGGGTGTCTCCTACCTTGTGGAATACATAATCAAATTTATTTTAGAATGGATCAACTCCAATCTCCTTAATTAAAGAGTCAGAGTTGCTGTATGTAAGAGGCATGGAATTGTTAAAATATGAATTTGTGTTCTTGACACTGGACACATTTACCACCCTATGGATTCCATAAAAGTCGTATGTACTTCACTCTCCTAGCTCTAACAAGTTTGTCATATAAGTCAGTAACCAGGTCATCAGGGTAGGCCCTTTTTAAAGACATCTCTTTCATATAATCCAACTCCTGAATACATTTTTTACCATCAAACATCATCCTGGCCACCCGAATGAATTGACCTTTGAATAAACTCATTTTACAGTGCCATGGGTGGAAACTTTTGTAGTGCAAGTAGGAGTCGGAAACGTTAGTTTTCTTATATATAGAATAAGTAAATTGTTTATTAACTGCCTCAACATTCACATCCAAATAGTTAATCTCATGTGGAGAAAGGTTGTGTGTTAATCTCAATAAAATAAGAATCTGAGATGTGAAGTAGAAATTGTTCAAATGAAAACTTGTCATTCTGCCAAACAATAAAATATCACCCAGGTATGTACAGTAGAAAAAGCAACATTCAATAATAATGGAATGAAGCACAAAATGTTGTTCACAGTAGAGCAAAACTAAACTGGCAAACTGACACAAGCTGGCCTCATAGCTACTCCCTTAATGTGGTGATAAAATTCACCTTTATAGTATAAATAGTACTAAATATAAAAAGTAATAAAACTACTCAGAAACACTTTTAAAAATAAAGATTGTCAAAAACTACGGCACACTATAAGCACATTA
Source organism: Protopterus annectens (assembly GCF_019279795.1). NCBI lineage: Eukaryota > Metazoa > Chordata > Ceratodontiformes > Protopteridae > Protopterus > Protopterus annectens. The sequence continues at coordinate 759,127,535 of NC_056750.1, read as the reverse complement.
TCAGAGAGACACAGTGCAAAATCTGTCAACTTTAATGAAAGGTATTGCAAAAATTCTTTCACACAGGTTATTTATTTTTGCTTCTAAAAAGGGAGATGTAAGACGCCTGTCCTCTTCTTTAAATTATTGCTGCCACTAATATGGTGGCCATGTTGTGCCACTTTCTGTCTCCTAGACCGCTTCAAAAATCATGAGCGTTGAGGCATACGTATATATGATCTAAATGGTTCTCCTATCCCACTAATTTTCATTCATATTTGAAGAATTCAATCATATGACATGCCAACATGCTTGAATTATATTACTTCACCATGCATCTCAGTAACATTAACTGCTTTATTGTGTTTGAATAGGTGGTCTTTTTTCACTTCTTCCTCATAACCATGTGTGTGCCGTATGCAATAATTCAAAACTGGAGAATGAATTAAGCACTTGAAGACAAAGATTATTAATCAACTTGCTATCAGAAAGCTTTGTGACACATACGCAATACTGAAAACATGCAAAGCTGAAACTCAGCATAGAAAGTATCATAGTGTGTTGCAAAACTGTATATAATAAGCTCTACTCATGTTTTGCAGGCTTATATGCATCGATATGTGAGTGTGCCCTTTGATAGACTTATATCATATCAAAGGCTGATTCCTTTGCTTTGCACTGCCCACACAGTACCATGATACAATATGAGTGAATGAAGGAAATGATTTGCAGGGGATAAATAGCAGATTGTGTGTGTGTGTGTGGGCATGAGGGTGTATTTGTGCATGCATATGCTCATGTATGTGTATGCATATTTGGAATGATTTAGTTTTGGATGTGGTTAAATAGCAAATTGATACCATGGAAATTGTGAAAGTTTTCATCTTTTGTCATACTGTAGTTTTGACAGTGAATGTCCAGTTAATGTTTGAAAAATCCCTTAAGTACCAGTAACACATGCTTTGTGGCTTGAATTCATAGCATAGCTTCCTACAGTTCCAGAGATCCACTCTGTTTTTCAACAAAAACATCTTAGCTGATCAGGATTTTTCAGTCTGGCATTAAAAAAAAAAGAAAGAGTTCTTATCTTTACTCTCATGTCTGAATCCCACCCAACTACTGTCGCAGCCGCAGAAGGCAATGCTTTCATGTCTTTAAACACATGACCAGCTGCATGACTAAATGCATTTTCTATATCATATCAGATTATCTCAATGAAAGCCGTTTGTTCATTTTGTAGGAACAACTGCTTATAATTTTCACTCAGAGCAATGCAGTTTAGAAAGGCTTTCATCATTATCAGCAGAGATGTAAGCTTTCCTCTAAGAACTTCTCTCCCTGCATACTTTGACTGTTTCTGAACAATAATGATCTTTCTTTTAGTCTCTGCAATGCAATTTTTTCAAAATGTATATACAAATTAATCAGTCTCTGTATTATACATGAAATATGTCATAACTTTACAAAATACGCCACCATTAATCTAGGGCAGTTATACAATGATTTAGTATTTTCATATAACAGTCAGCTGAATTCTGACACTTTACTGCATATCTTTAAGGACTTTGCAAAACAAATATGTTTATCTAAGGATCCCAGTTTCAATCTTTTGTTTTATATTTTTCAGTGTACCAGCATTCTTGTTTGATGAGCTGTGCTCCTTGTTGCAGTCTGGTTATTAACAATTTATATACTAACATTTTCCAAAAGCCAAACACTTCAGTCATGTTACGATTGTTTTTGTACATAATTTTAGGTAGAATAAAATATTCTCTTCCAAATATTATTTTAAAGTATTTTAGATTTATCCAGTACTGACAATTGAAGATAATGCCTTTCATTTCCTTATAATCAGACTCCGTAGCGCTTTACAAACTCAGTATGATTTTTCAAGTTGCTGTATGGCTAAGCTGCTGTCTGAGAGTGATAGCTGCTTTCTGTTATACATGGTCTATTTTGTTTCCTGTTTTAAGAAATGTGCTTGGTCTGGTGTTTTTGGTCTATGTGAGAGATAGACATTTAAATTATCTACGCTGCACATTTCATGTTTTTTTATTGGTTAAATTGTTTCTTGAGTGATACTAAAATACACAGTGAATTTCTGGGTCCTTGTCTTTTACTGAAAATATTTCAAACCTGCATAACCTAAAGCACTACTGGTGATTCCCTGATGGGTGAGGAAAGTAAACCAATATTTTTTGTCTTATAGTGATAGAGCTGTTTTTTTTCCTGCTCCATTTTGTTTTCTGTTTTAAGAAATCTGTTTGGCCTTGTGCTTTTGTTCTATGTGAGAGATAGACACTTAAATTATCTAGGCTGCACATTTCACATTTATTTTCATTGGTTAAATTGTTTCTTGAGTGATACATAAATAAATACATGTTATCTAGGCTGTGAATTTCAAATGCTTTTATCACTGATTAAATTGTTTCTTGAGTAATACTTAAATAAATACGCAGTGAATTTCTGGTTCTTTGTCTTATTCTGAAAAGATTTCAAGCCTGCATAAACTAAAAGCACTGCTATTGATTTCCCTGCTAGTTTTTCCCATGGACTATGCCCTTCGTTGATCTGTGTTTTAAACCTGGTGATTTTAAGCTGCCCATCCCTACTATAAATCGAGCTTAATAAGCTATTTCCTTTCTATACTGCTGTTAATATCTTGAATTTGTTTTTTTTTGCCTTTCCTCGTGCTTATACTGAAAAAATGCAGTTTGCCTCTGATTGTCTGTTCTACTTACTTGATCTGAATTCATTATCTAGCTAGCTGTTTGGATAAAGTAGTGTATTTTTACAGTTCTACCAAACACTTGTTTTTACATCAAGAGGTCAGTGATTTTCCATGTAGTGCACTGGGAGGTAACCTGGTCTGTTTAGGTTGGGGAAACACATGAGATTTCTATATGTAATTTTATTGGCTGGAGGGCTCATTAATCAGCTTATCTTGTTTTTAGTGCCTTTATACATTCTGTACAATTAAGTGGATCATTTATACAAAGTGAAGTCCTTTTATTAACAAATCACACTTTTATAAGCTGTTTAAAGTACACTGCTGTATCTGTATCTTTAAGTTTGTTTATGGTAACATTTTGTATCTTTTCTTTGTGGTAGCATTTCACCCTTCACACACCTTTACTGTGCTTTTACATTAGGAGTACTGAGATTATTCATCTAGTGGCAGTAGGTGTTTATCTCATCTATCTGAGCTGGGAAACACACCAAAGGACTCTAAGTATTTTTGCACTTCTGTTATAGACTGTGACTGCACTTTGTTAGTTAAAAAAAAAATAATAAGAAACAAATAATAACGTATTGTCTGCTGCTTCTTTAAGTAGTTAATTGCATTGCATTACATTGTATCTGTTAGTTTTAGGGCTGTTATAGGTAGTTTGTGTGGTCTTGTTACACCTGGGCTCCAAACCAGCTATTCTACATTAAGAAGGTGTTTTCTGCACCCTTATAGAAAGAGTGTACTTATCTAACCTGGCTGAGTTGGAGACTGCTGGTGGAAGGTTTATTATATGCTTTTCTGATGCCACTAAACATAATGTATTGGTCATAGACGACTCCATTGTGAGACACATCAATGCCCCCCCTCATCAGGCTGGGCCCCTAAAGGACCCATCTCTATACCAGAAGAATGCAAGGTTCCTGTAATCATGGCTGCACAGGTAAAAAACACACTATCCAAAGCCAAGAACACAGCATCCATGGGACCTGATGACATCCCAGGCTGTGTTCTACATGAACTACAGAACGAACTGGCACCCCACCTAAGTACCATGTTCAATCATAGCCTCACCTCAGGCTATGTGCCCACTGAATGGCGCACAGTGACAGTTATCCCACTCCACAAAGGGAGAGCCACCACACACCCCGGAAACTACTGCCCAATTAGCCTAACGAGCCTGGTCTGCAAGGCTATGGAGCGTATCATCATGGAACTTATAAACAATGACATTGGTAATCTCCAAACTCAGAACCCCACCCAGTTCAGGTTTGTAAAAGGCAGATCATGTCTCCTAAACCTGATAGACTTTTTTGAAGCAGTCACCAAAGCCATAGATGAGGGTAAGGTGGTTCACACTGCCTATCTAGATCTCACCAAGACTTTTGACACCATCCCCCACTCTGGAATTATAGATAAACTCACTAAACTAGGTATAAATCCCTATGTCACAAGATGGGTTGCCAACTGGCTCACTGACAGAGCCCACACTGTGAAAGTAGCAGACTCCAAATCCAGCTTCAGACCAGTGACAAGTGGAGTACCACAGGGTTCAGTCCTGGGTCCTCTCCTGTTTGGTATCTACTTCTCTGAAGTACAGGCCAACACAGAAGGTCTTTGGCTAATGAAGTTCGCAGATGACTGCAAACTAGGAGTCATAATCAAAACTCCAAAAGATGTGGACATCCTACAAAAGGGTCTTGCTGAGACAGATGCCTGGTGTCAAAACCATGGCCTCAAGCTCAATGCCAAAAAGTGCATTGTCATTCCTTTTGGTAAAACTCAGTACCCATGAACTACCACATAGGTGGTACTCTACTTAACACCGAAAGTGTGATAAGAGACCTTGGGACACAGGTGGACAGTAGTCTCTCCTTTGATAATCACATCGCCACAGTAGTCAGGAAATCCTTCTATGTGGCACACCTCATCACAAAAGGTTTCTCATCCAGGACAAGAGAGGTCATTGTTCCCCTCTACTCGTCACTCATTAGACCCATTATATAGTACAATGCCCCTTTTGGTAAGTACCGCACAAGACATCTACAACAACTGGAAAGGCCACAGAAATACCTCACAAAGAGGATTACCACCCTCAAAGAGATGCCCTATGCAGACCATCTCAAAAAACTGCAGCTTTACTCCGTTGCATATCACCTACTCAGAGGCGATCTCTGCCTAATACACAAAGCTATGTCAAACCCAGAGCTTTTAGACATGCTCCACTTAAAGAAATCCCAATCCCTACAAGCTACACACTCTGGGACCTAAACCTCGTCACCACAATAAAAAGAACATGCTGGAGGGATAGATTCCTGTCCCAGAGACTTCCCATACTCTGGAACAAACTACCTATCTATATCAAACAAAGCTCCTCATTAGCACTGTTCAAGAAAAATCTTGATGATTGGATGGGAGATAGGAAATTCACCCCGGGGATCACGTCTGTGGCTCTGCTCGACAGTGGCACAGGAAGATAATTTTCTTGGGTGGCGAAAGCCAGGGTACCTTTGGCTAGGCTTATATAGGCCCTAGGGCCAATAGCCTAGTACCTACCTATGAACCTATGAGGATTGGGTTATGGTTAGCTGCCTGCCAGATGCCAGGATCCATCAGTCACTCAAGCTCTCAAGTCACTCAACCCCAAGTACCAGTATGACTCCATCATAGTCCATGTGGGGATGAATGACTTGAAACATACCCCATTGCACTATATGAAAAAAGACATGACTGAGCTCTCAGATTATGTGTCACAGGCAGGTACAGGCCTAGTGTTAAGCAACATTCTACCATCTCCCAGGATGATGTCACAATACAAACAAAAGGAAGTGTCAAAACAACCAACCTCCTAACATAACAAAATACTTTCTAGATAAACTCAAGGTACTGCTGTTTGATTCTAGGAGTCCAAACAAGAAACTGCACTCCGTGGAAGCACTCCTCACTTTCTAAGATGCTGACATCTGTGCAGTTACCGAGACATAGTTCAAAGATGTGAAAAGCACTGCAGTTGTGAAAAGCTACAGTGCCTTCCACACATTCAGGCCGTAAGCTGAGCATGAAAGAACCAAAGGAGGAGATGTGCTTATCTTCCTTAAGGATAAGCACACCATGACTCTCTTGAGCTATTCCATGTCCAATTAATGATAGGCCTAACACATCATAACTAGCTATATGTCCCCCACCATGAAACAGGAAAAGCATACCACATACCTGGACTAAATGGATTCACTTGCCATATAGTACAACACCTTACTGATTGGTGATTTTAATTATCCTACTATCAACTGGCAACTCAAACATGGTGGTTCAGAGGTTCTTGGACTTTGTAAATGCAAATGCCATGGAAGAGCTTGTCAGTACACCCACAAGAGACTGAAATGTTCTGGACAAAGTACTTGATAACTTGGGAGAATTGCACTTTCCTTGTGTTATGTGTTCCCTGTTAAGATCAGACCATAAATCATTTATTTGATGTAATGATAAGACCACCCCTCTATCCTTCAATATCTCCTCCAAAAATGGCACTATTATCTCTCCCGCTGACCATATCAAACTCTTAAGCACTGAAATTGATAAAAATCTACACATCAACATCCACATTTCATAAACTATCAAAAATGTCCATAAAAAATGGGAACACTAGTGTGTTCTAATCTGTACCTCTTTAAATCATTTATATAACTCTTGCTTCTCTTATTTGGCTTTATCATTGTATTTGTATTTACCTAGTATTTACTTTTTTTTTTTATATTTCTATCAGTGTATTTCTAAATGATGAACCCTTTTTTTTTTGCTCCCTCTCCTGAAAATGGACATATATCCAGTTGACTAGCCGGTCAACAAAGTACCAGTATTTACTTGTTTTTTAACCAATTATTGTTAGTCTAACCAAACATGTACCTTGAGGTTTTCTCCCCTCCCTCCTCCCACTGAAATGGACATGTATCAGTTGGGTCAACAATCATAAAAATAAAATAAATAAAATAAACACTATATGGACACAGATACCCCATCAAGCTCAAAAATGTTTACAAATTTTTAAAGCCAAATTATTGCCTACTAAGTCATGGTATAGTATAAGAAGTTTCAAAGCCCTCGTGAATGCAGATGACACAGACACCTATGCAGAGGTGTACCCCAATGCCCTGTACAACTCACTTTAGCAGTTGTATACAATCAGCTGCACTTCACTGGATTAAAATCAGGTATTGCTGAAAAAGTAAGCCACCCTGGTGTAAACAGGATGTACAACACAAGAAATAAACTAATGCCCAAGAACAAGAGGGAACTGGCTCAGCAGCAGCAGAAGTCCCTCTTGAGCTTAAAAAAACAAATTGAAGATCCTGTCAAGTCCTTCAAAGCTAATTATGAGCAAAAAAAGTCTCCCTAGCTAAGGGTAATTACAAGACATTCTTTAGCTACATCTGAAATCTAAAAGGGTACCCAACTCTGCACTGAACTGGTTGTGGATAGCAGCCAATAACCAACCTGTAGCTGACAGATTTTTTTGCAACCCCCCCCCCCCGTCCCCTCCAGTCATCCCCCAAAATATACTTTCCACCATTCCTCAGTCTATTATTTCGAGAGAGTAGGTCATCTCTGTGTTGTCCAAGGCCAAAAACATAGCATCAGTGGGACCACACAGCATTCCAGATTGCCTTTTAAACAACTTAAAACATGACTAAACAGACCCACCTGGTCGCCTGTTGAACCACAGATAGTGGAATGGAGGACAGCACCTGTAAGCCCCCTGTACAAATGGGGACCATCAACCAACCATGGCAATTATTGGCCCATAAGCTTGACTAGCCTCATCTGCATGGCCATGGAAAGAATCATTATGGACCATTAACAAGGACATAGGAAATCTCCAAACTCTGGTCCTGACCCAGTTCAGATTCATTAAATGTAGACCATGCCTATTAAACATGCTTGACATCTTCAGGAAAGTCACAAAGGTCCTGGATGATGGAAAGACAGTGCATACCACCTATCTTGACCTAGCCAAGGCATTTGACACAATCCCCCACTCAGATATTATAGAGAAACTCTCCCAACTGGGAATTAACCCCTATATTACCAGATGGGAAGCCAACCAGCTCATCAACAGGACACATTGTCAAAGTGGATGACTTCACCTCTAGCAAAAGACCAGTCACCAGTGGCACACCACAGGGTTCTGTGCTGGGTCCCTTACTGTTCAGAATTTATTTCTCAGAAGTCCAGACAACCTTGGACAGCCTGTGGATGACCAAGTTCATTTATGATTGCACATTGGAAGCAATCATTGAGTCCCTCAGCAATGTTAATATATTGCAGACAAGATTAACACAGACAAATGATTGGTGCCAAAGTCACAGATTAAAGCTAAATGCAAAAAATGCATGCTTATTACTCCCTTTTGGAAAACTGAGATCCCTGCTAATTACATTATAGGCAGCAGCCCCTATGTATAGACCCAGTGGTACATGATCTGGATACTTAGGTTGATAGCAATCTGAACTTTGACCACCATGTATCCACAGCGGTATGGAAGCCCTTATATGTGGCCCATCTTATAAGTAAAGGCATCACATCTAGATCTAAGGATGTTATAATTCCATTACAGTTGGCCCTCATCAACCAATAATTGAGTAGAATGCTCCCTTTTGAATGTACCTCACCAGACACCTGCAACAACTGGAGAGACCACAGAGGTTTCTCCCCAAGAAATTACAGGGTACACAAAACAAGTCTTATGCAGAAAGGCTGAAAGTCCTGTCACTGTATTCTCTCTCCTAGAGGTTGTTACGCGGTGATCTGTGCCTGGCTTACAGGGCAGTCTCTGACCTGGCTCTCATGGAAGTGCTACACATTCGTAAATCAAACTGCTGGAGGGTCACTCACTCCATGGATCTTAACCTAGCCTCTGACTTGAAGAGGTCATGCTGGAGAGATCGATACATCTCCAGACACTGCTCCTTCTCTGAAACAAGCTTCCAATTCATGTGAAACAGAGCCTCTGTATGACCCTTATCAAGTGCAATCTAGATCAATGGACAAGTGTCACTTGTCTAGTTAGGATGAAGTAGACAAACATTATGGGTTCTGTTCAAGCATTTTTATTATGTACAAACACATTAGAAATGAAGTTAAGTAACTAACATATATACAAACTAGCTGTCTCATACATAGATGTTGATACTCTGGCTGTACTCACAAAATGGCAATGAAGCTAGCACATGCTTGCTATTTATATGCACGTTCAGGTCTTAGAAATGCTTCTTAACAGTACAACACACCTGTTATTCTACATCCTCCCTATTTGAGAAATGAGTAATGCAATATTGACGACACTGACTGACATGCAGTTTATACAGAATAATTTTTATCATGCAAGCAATTACTTGAGAAGTCAAAGTGTGACAATACTAATGTCTTTTTGAATTTACTCAATCTCAGAAACATACCCCATGAAAATATACTTGGATCACACTCAGAGACATCTATCATAAACAAAAAAAAAAACATTGCTTATCATTTCATTTCCATTGAGGCCTAAAGCTAAAAACAAAAAACAAAAAAAGCCCAATTATATATTATTATCTTTTTTCTCTTTCTTTCCAATGAAAAATCAGATTTCTTCAGATTTTGGAAGAAAGAGAGACAGTGAGAGAGAAGGAGAAAAGTTTTGACCAGATTCCAGATTCAAGTAAGTAGGTGTCTGTGAGTGACTGAGATACCACTTAAAATCTCTGTGTGGAGTACAGAAGAAATTGCAGACAAGCAAGAATCGTCAGAACCAATATCACACAGCAGACCAATTGTTCCTGACTCTAAGACTCTAACAATTCAGACAAATGTTCTGTCACAATGTCATGTGAATCATGAACATGAACATGTCCTACTCTATGTCCCTAAGGTTGAACATTCAGCAGAGACAATCCCAGTTGCTGAAATCTAATCCCAATTTCTGTATCACAGAATAATTTTTATCATGCAATTATACTGACCTAGATAGATATATACAACTACATCCAACTATCATCATTCTCTGCTGTTTTATTCCTCCAGTTAATAACTCTCTCATCATTGAAGAAATGTTACAGTGGGTCACAGATAATCTCCCCCAAGAAACCATCTTACTAGGTGACCTGAACACTGATTAGTCAGCCTGTACCTCCAACAACCCCACTAACCATATTAATCTTTACAGTTTTACCCAACTTATCCAAGAACCCACTAGAATCGACAAAAAAAACTAGAGTCTATTCTAGATTGGACACTAGTTAACTGCCCCAAACAAAACTATCAGACAGGATGCCTTCCTGATGGTCTTAGTGACCATTTCCCTACCTTCCTCCTGTGGAAACATACCAACATAGCCATCCCATTTTATTTAGACAAGTCAGAGACAACTGTAAACTAAATATACAAGAACTAAACAGGTTTCTAAAACATAGTAACTGGAAACCACGACAAACCCTAAATCTAGGCCAAGCCATTGACTACTTCAACAATATTCTCATCAATATCCTTGACAGACTCGCACCAATTAGGAAAATAAGAGCCAAGTCAAACTATGCACCATGGCTAACTAGGGAAACTAGAGCCCTTCTAAAGTCAAGGGATAAGGCTTGGAGAATTTGGAAGAAATGCAATACTAGCCTAGCCAAACAAAGTTCCCTACAACTTAGAAATCAGGCCAAGAGACAAACTAAACTCGATTGACAAAATTACTTCCTCAATATCCAAAACAAACATTCACAAGATCCCCAAAGGTTTTGACATGCCATTAACTCACTCCTAAAACCAGACAAAACTACCACTCCCATGCCTAACTCCATGAATGCCAACAAGGACATTGCCTCCCAATTAAATCACCACTTCACAGAATCCATCTTAACACTATCCTCCCAACTATCCAAAAACAGCCGTACATATAACCCCAACCAAATGCCCTGACAACATCCCATCCTTTACGCTCTCACCCGTTCCCACCTCAACAATTAAAAAACACCTTCTAAAACTAAAACCTACCACCCTTGCCACTGACAGTCTACCAGCCAACTTCCTAAAAATAGCTGCTGAATCCTTATCCTACACTATTTCTATTCTTATCAATCGCTCCATAAAAGAAGCATATGTGCCAAAGCTATAGAAGGTATCATACATTATTCCACTACCTAAAGGGGGAAACTCTTATAAATACTCAAATTATTGCCCCATTACCATTCTATCCCCTTATCGAAAATACTACAGAAATGTATACTTTCTCAAGTAGCACAATTCCTAAACTCACACCATCTCCCATCCCCCACACAGCATGGCTTCCGGCAACACCATAGCACAACCACCGCTCTGCTCTCTTTCACCAGTCTGATCAACCAACATATAAATAATAATAACTTTGTATCTGCAATATTTCTAGACCTCTCCAAAGCATTTGACATGGTTTCACATTCCTTACTACTAGACACCCTGACATCCTTATCCTTTGCCCCTTTCGCTATAGTCTGGTTTAAAAGCTATCTGTCAAATAGGCAACAATCTGTCCAGTGGCAAAGTGTACTATCCCCCTTAATCCCAACTACCTTAGGTGTACCACAAGGCTCCATATTAGGCCTACTTCTTTTCTCCATATTTACCAATAATCTCCATACCTCCACACAGCATGCTTCACTTATACAATACGCTGACAATTCAACTCTTATCTGTTCAGCTCCATCACTTCCCACCCTACAACAACATACCCAGGAATCCTTTAGCTCTGTGGAAAGTTGGATCACTCAGATCCAACTTATCCTAAACCCTAATTAAACCGAATTACTACTTTTCACCACAAACAAAGCCATTTCAACCCCTCTATCCTTCAATATCTCCTCCAAAAATGGCACTATTATCTCTCCCACTGACCATACCAAACTCCTAGGCATTGAAATTGATAAAAACTACACTTCAACATCCACTTTTCACAAACTATCAAAAAAGTCCATAAAAAATGGGAACACTATATAGGCACAGGAAATCCCTCTCGAAACAAGCACGGATTACCCTAGAACCCACCATTGCTAGGCTCTATGGGAACTGCAATGGCTGGAACTTCCCCAGTTACTAACCTATCACCAATTAGTCATTGCCTGCAATGTGGTAACACATCCAGAAAAAAAACCCTGCACCAGGCCAACTTCTCACCCACTATAATACAAATCGTCATCTCCGATCTTCTGACAAACCCCTCCCCTGTATCTCTAGGCCTAACAATACTGCAGGAAAAGCACTGTTCTCCCACTCCATAGCTAGAACCTGGAATAATCTCTCTCTCCTGCTCTGATTTCTGCCCCTACCTCTTGTAATCTCCCTCCTGCCCTGATTTCTGCCCCTACCTCTTGTAATCTCCCTCCTGCCCTGATTTCTGCCCCTACCTCTTCTCACTTTAAAAACGCACATAGAACACACTTAAAGAATAAGTGGCTATGGCCATGTATTACATAAGTCCTCAAATTATTTCACTTATATACCTCACCTCCTAATATACTTACTGTAATATATATCACAGTCTAGGTCTTCTCCTAATGCTGATTGAAGTTGTACACTTATTCTGTTATTAACCATGTGTATCTATTTTTCCTGTATATATAGGTCTTATGTCTTCTGCTGTATACTGTATTTTAACATATTGTTTGAAAATTCTCTGTATACTGCATTTTAACATATTCTGTAAAATTGTACTTACTGTGGAGCTTTTCTCCCCAGGCCTCCACTGAAAATGAACCTGTGTCCAGTCAGACCATCCTGGTTAACAATTGTAAAATAAATAAAGAAATAAAAATAAATACATCCAGGTTGCTGTGTATTTCACACTGGATTTGGAAATAAGACCTAATCGTGTGATACAGAAATTGGGATTAGATTCAGCAACTGGGATTGTCTCTGCTGAATGTTCAACCTTAGGGACATCAGGAACATTATCAGAGACAGTAGTAGGAATCAAGACATGTTCATGATGTTCATGACAGGAACATTGTCTGAATTGCTCTGAGATTTAGAGTCTGTATCACAGGAACAATGCTGTGATATTGGTTCTGATACAGGACGATGTCTGCAATTTCTTCTGTACTCCACACCCAGAGATTTTACAAAATGGTATCTCAGCTCTAGACATGTACTTGTTACTTGACCAATCTGGTCAAAACTTTTCTCCTTTTGTATCCTCACTGTCTCTCCTTCTTCCAACGGATGAAGAAATCTGCTTGATTTGTCATAACCGACTTCTGGAAAGAACGCTTTATAAATAATTGGGCTTTGATTGCTTTGTTGTTTTTAGCTTTAGGCCTCAATGAACTGGAAATGATAAGCAATGTTTTCTGGTTTGCCTTGATAGATGTCTCTGAGCAGGTGATCCAAGTATATTTTCATGGGGTATGTTTCTGAGATTGAGTAAATTCAAAAAGACATTAGTATTGTCACACTTTGACTTCTCAAGTAATTGCTTTGTACTCTGTACTGCACATTCAGCTACACCATTTGACTGTCGATATTCTGGACTACTAGTAACATGTACGAAGTCCCATTCTCTTGCAAATTTTTGAAACAACTGACTGGTAAATTGGACTTCCATGGACTGAGAAATGATGTTTCAGTTTAGTAATCACAGCAAGAGTTTCTCCTGTTCGATTCTCGGCTGGAGTGCAGGGAGTGCCTTCTGTGTGGAGTCTGCATGTCCTCCTCGCAGTTTGGTGGGCATTTGGAAGACATGCGTAAATGGGCGTGCCTTCATTGAAGGTTGAATATTGAGCTGGCACCTCGGCGTTTGTCAATATTTACTGCCAATCATTAGCAGACCGGAGTTCCGTTGTGGCGACCCCTAACCGGGAAAAGCCGAAAGACAACAACAGTAGTCGAAGTTAGGTAAGGTAGTAGATTGATCTCAAACCAGTTCTAACAAGAGTCTACCAGTACTAAGTAATGTTGATTGTTCCACTCGAATATATCAGTGGCTACTGTTGACAAAGGTAGTTCAGGAACTTGAATTAGATGAAGTGGTTCCTTCTGCAAATATGGTTTAGTACTATTACATACTAAACAAGAAGAAACTACTTTATCAATGTCTTTAGTTACAGAAGTCCAAAATACTAGTCCTCTCACCCTTCTTTTGGTAGCTTGGGAACCTGGGTGACCACGATGCAAAATCTGGATGCATTTGTGTTGTAAGGAAGCAGGAATAACAATTTTAGTACCTTTGAAAATAATGCGATCTTTCATTAACATCGCATCTCTGGAAGGAAAGTAAGATTGCACTTCAGGTGGTATACTCGATTGCTTTCATGGCCATCCATCATTGATGTAGAGCTTGAGCTTTTGCAAAACTAGATCAGTCTTTGTGTGATCTCTTAGCTCATCAAGTCTTGTAGAAAAATTATGCACATCCATGACATTGAAATCAAAAGTCTCTGCCTCAAGCTGTTCCATTATATTTCCGGGCGATCTGGATAAGGTATCAGCCAATAACAAAGTCTGCCTTTTGAACAGACCATGTTGAAGTTGTACTTTTGCAATTTAAGCATCATTCTTTGTAATCTTGCTGGGGCTGAATGCATAGGCATCTTTAAAATAGTAACCTGAGACTGATGATCGGTTTCAATCTGAATATTTTGACCATAGATATAATCATGAAACTTGGACCATGGAAAGACTATTGACAAAAGTTCTTTCTCAATCTGAGCATGCTGCATTTCAGTTTGGGTAAGTGCCCTAGGTGCATAGGCTACTGGTCTATCCTCTTGAAGAATGACTGCACCTAGACCAAATCTTGAAATATGACAGGAAAGATTTACTGGTTTGTTGACATCATAGTATCTTAATGTAGGTGAAGGAGCAATTTTCTGCTTAAGGTCTTTAAATGCTTTCTGGTGGTGCTCTAACCATGACCATGAAACATTCTTATGTGTTAGCTCTCTCTAAGGCCCTGTCAACTCACTGAAGTCTGGTATAAACTTGCCTAAGTAGTTGACCATACCAAGAAAATGTTGTAGAGCTTGTACATTATCTGGTCCTGACATCTCAAGAATGGCTGCTTGCATGGACAGGTCTGGTCTCAAGCCAATGCTAGTAAATATATTTCCTACATATGTAACTTCTGGTAGTCTGAATTTGCACTTTAGAGGGTTGAGCTTCAAGTTTACTTCACATGCTCTGTCTAGAACTTTCTTAAGATTTCTGTCATGCTCTGCTTCACCATTGCCTCCGACTAACAAATCATCTGCTAGTATAGCAATTTGCTCCATTGCACACTGGAAGACCTTACTTGCAGAATTTATTCCAAATGGCATCCTGAGAAATCTGTATCTTCCAAATGGGGTACTGAATGTAGTCAGTAATGAAGATTTGCATTCTTGGTCACTTGCCAAATGAACTTTTTGCACCTAAGACAGAAAAAAACTGCGGCATTTGGTATTAGAGCTGCGACTTCCTTGACTGTACAAATAGGATGATGAGGTCTTTTTAATGCTTTTTTTCAAATCCCTTGGGTCAATGCTAATTCTAATTTCATCTGAGCCTTTCTTGTGAGCTGTTCCCATGGATGGCACCCATTCTGTAGGTTCTGTAACTGGACAAATTGCACCTTGCTGCACCATTTTGTCCAACTGGGCTTTGACTTTATGCTGCATGGCTATTGGAACTTTTCTTCCGGGTCTGACCACTGGACTGATCTTTGGGTCTAACTTCATAGAAAACACAACTGGAAGTTTGCCCAACTTGTCGTCGAAAACATCAACATACTATGAAAAGTTGTGTTAGTGAAGATGGAACTGGGGCACGTGCTTATTTGATTAACTTCTTTGGTAAAGAAAGCAAATTCATTCTCAAACTGTCTCGGAGACCCATCAATGACTGCACAGCTCTTCAGGCTACATAGAATAATAAGCTATCAGTTCTTGGCCACATAACATGAAAGCACTACTGCGCCTTCGGTTTGAATTTCTTCACCTCCACAAGCAACACGTTTCGCACAACTGGTCACATTTAGTTGTTCACCAGCTCTCACTTCAGCAAAAGTATCTGCAGACATAACATTACACTTTGAGCTCATTGGGTTTACCATTTATCTGGACAGTACCAAATGCTTCATTCTTTGCCAATAAATCTACTGCATCAGTTCTTTCCCCAACTACTAACACACCATCAGAAAGGAGACGGTTGCAGTTCTACTTTATCAACTTGCTTTTATGAATGACCCTTCTTTATAACAGTATGAGGCTTACTTGATATACAACATTTTTAAAAAATGGTTTCATTTCTTACATTTATGGCATTGCTGACCAAATGCTAAGCACTTTTCTTTTAGACTCATGGTTGGCACCACAATTGTGACATTTAACAATAAAGCTTGATTTGGGTTTTGTGGATTCATCCTTGTACTGCACTGAGCATGCTACTTTAACTGAATTAGTCTGCAAACTTGCTGGAAGATTGCAGGTTTTCTTTGCCACACCTACAGGGGCTACAGCTGCCACATGCTTTGGCCTGTTTCTGCCTGCCACATGTTGCATGCTGTCTACATCTGCTCTGGAGCCTGCCGAAACCATGCTCTTATCACTTGCAAGCATATTCATGTACCTTTCTGTAACTTCATGGATTTGACAAATCTCAATAGCTTTGCTCAGCATTAAATCACTGTCATGAAGCAAAATCTTTCTCACAGCAGCACTATTAATATAACTCATATTTTAAATCACCAAGTGTACGTGTTTTACCTTTGTTCCTCAGGTCAGTAATATAAGCTGCAAAAGTTCTCCTTGCTTTTGGTTTGTTGTGTAAAATAAATGCCTCTGTAATGTAACATTGGTCTGGGGGTTTCACATCTATCTGAATTTGTGCATCAAACACTTGGGGTCTTCCCTTTATTCAGCCTGAACAATAATACAATGTTTTCCCTTTCACCTTCATACACTGCTGGTGCATATAAAAATGAATGCTCCCTTTCAATGGCCTCTGACCCTGCCAGATTTGTCAGAATAAGCTGCTTTTATAAATATATTGTACTCTTGCTCAAATATTCTCAAATTCTCTGCAATATTCTGATCAAATACAAGTGGGAGTGGTTTTTGAAAGCCATCTGCCATATTAATACATATCAGTGAAGACTTTTGCCAGTATGCATGAACACAAACATATATATATATATATATATATATATATATATATATATATATATATATATATATATATATATGCCAGAAATTTATGCCAGTACTTGTAAATATGCCCAACAAGCGTCTGTATAACTGAACTTGCGAAGTACGTTTTTCGTGCACTGTAATACTCTTGAAATCACTGTACTGTAAAAGTCACATCATCATTTTAAGAAACATTTCAAATAACTGCACTGTGTGAATGAACTAGGCAGAAGAAGCTTAGAGTAAGAAACATTTTGAAGTAACTGCAATTTGCGAATAACAGTACACAGCACTCTGAAATTTCTCCATAATGGCTGTACTTTGCTAAACAAATCTGTATAGTTCAAGAAACACAAAGTAATGGCGGGACTCTTTTTATATACACACACCCAGTTCAAAACAATTTTCGAAATGGCTGTATTTGATTGCACTTTATGAAATAGTGGCACCTTGCACACAACAAATTCTTTGGAATAAATGCACAGTAAGAAACACACACTGTAAGCACTTTTACACACTTTGAGATACTTCAAATAACTCTAGTAATGCTATTCAGAGCTCCAGTCAATGTGTAGAAGTAGTTTATGCCAAAACACATTAATTCACTAAAAATGCAGTTGCCTTGGTTTATTATAGCAATAATCCACACTTGGGTGTGGGTAATGCTGGATTTACCCACGGTTGGTGTGGTTTGGTCATGAGGGTGAAGCCCGAGTGGACAAATAAAGACAACCATGGGTAAATCCAACATTACCCACACCCAAAAGTGGGTTATTGCTATTATACAATGACATTATTTAAGAAAAAAATAATTACTTTTCTTAAATAATGGCATTGTATAATGCCTCCTTGCTGCCCATCCACAGCTGTCTGGTATTCTGTGGCAGTTCTGATGTACTGCGTATGCGTATGCTTACGCAGTACATCAGAGCTATGGGCAAAAGGAATGGAGAAAGCAAGATCTCCGTTGCTTTTTACAAACTGTCTCGCTATGTTAAACCCATTTAACATAGCGAGACAGTTTTGAAAAAAGCAATGGAGAAAGCAAGATCTCTGTTGCTTTTTACAAAGTGTTTCACTATGTTAAAGGAGTTTAACATCTCGCTATGTTAAACGAGTTTAACATAGCGAGACAGCTTTAAAAAAAGCAACGAAGAATCTCTGTTGCTTTTTTTAAAGCTGTCTCTCTATGTTAAAACCATTTAACATAGCGTGACACCTTTAAAAAAAGCAACAGAGATAGGAAGATCTCCGCTACTTTTTTTAAAGCTGTCTCGCTATGTTAAACTCATTTAACATAGCGAAGCAGGTTGTAAAAAGCAACAGAGATCTTGCGTTCTCCACTGCTGTAAAAAAAAAAAAAAAAAAAAAAAAAGAGTTATACTAATGGAAAAAGTCCGGGCGACTGGACCGTTTTCCATTACTATAACTCTGATTTACAACATGCATGCTGACCAATCAGCGTGCACATTTTGGAATATTAATGGGGAGTAGTTGTATAATTGGGAGTAGTTGTATAATTATACTTAATGTGCCCTTTTTTGCCCTTTGTTATATTTGTTTTGCTCATTTAATCTCTTTTCATATCCATTATATTTTATTGTGCTCATTTTAACTCTAAACATGCCCATTTTACATTAAAGATGTTAGCTTTGCAATTCTGAGGTAATTTTAAACCCCTTATGGGCTTTTCTGATGGTCATTTTATCAAATATCTTAATTTCATACAATTTTGTCTGATTGATAAGCTTTTTCATGCTTCTCATTTGCTTAATAAATGTTTTTGTGCTATTCGTTTGCTTAGTAATGCATTTTGTGCCCTTGTAATGCTCTGTTTTATCTTTCTTAATAAAGAAAATGTTTGTGCAAGTTTTCATTACATCTAGCGAATTTTTGACTCTTTTTTTGCTCTAGGTTGACTTTGTTTGCCTTCACCATTAACTCTGCACCTCGTGGCTCCAAATAGCAGTCTCTGGAATCCCGGTACTGACACCATGTCGCTCGTCTAGTCAGTATGAAGTAGACGGACATTGTGGGTTCTGTTCAAGCAACTTTATTATGTACAAACACATTATAAATGAAGTTAAGTAACTTTAACATATATACAAATTAGCTGTCTCATACATAGATATTCACACTCTGACTGCAATTCACAAAATGGCACTGAAGCTAGCATATGCTTGCTATTAATACACACATTCAGGTCTTAGAAATGCTTCTTAAAGTTAC
The DNA here is from genome assembly GCF_019279795.1 of Protopterus annectens. Classification (NCBI taxonomy): domain Eukaryota; kingdom Metazoa; phylum Chordata; order Ceratodontiformes; family Protopteridae; genus Protopterus; species Protopterus annectens. Next base: position 759,108,437 of record NC_056750.1, on the reverse strand, counting down.
AACACAGCTGTTATTCTACAATGAGTGACCAAACATTCACTCCTGCGTGACTGCAGATTCACTCCTGGGGAGTTTTCCATGTCTCTCCTGGACAGCAGAAGTCAATATTAACTACTATATACACTTGCCTCTGCAAACTTCACTCACCTAACCACTGACATTTGAGGCAACTTGGAATAATTATTGCTAGGCTTGCAAGGTCCCTAGGGCTGTTAGCCTAGTAACCTCCTATGAACCTACAAATGCCCAATAAATGTCAAAAGGAAGTAATGAATGTAAAACTTTAATAGCTTTAGTGACATTGTTAAAAATACTGAGTTGCAGACTCAGTGGTCATGGTCAGAATCTAATACTCAGAATAAGGCTGCATTATGTTATTCATCTTTCTATTTACATTATGTTTTTCCCTCATATTTGTTTGCATTTTTCTTGCCTTTTACTGGCCTCTTTCAAGACATGGATTGTTTTATCCTAAGGTTATCAACAAAGCATTGCATGGATTACTGACGATATTCACCACACATGTCCTGTGATATACTTTCCTTTTGTGTCTCATACTTTGAAATAGGTACTTCAGTTATCATATCTCCAGCTGATAAAGCCTTTTCTATAGTATTATCTCAGTTCATCTGTATAAAAGCTTCTATAACACCCGCTCCCTAACATTTTAACCCTGTGATTTTTTAATCATGGAGGCAGCACAGGGCGTCAGCAGGCTGAGCAGCAGCGCCCATTAGATATGCAGGCTGCCCATTGCTCTTACTCACTTCATAGCCAACAGCAGTGTTGGCAGCCATTTAAAGGTGCTGGGAAGCACAAGCTCACAATGTAAACTAAACTACTTGTCTGTAGGCAAACCCATTTTGCGAGCATGTGCGGAAAGCGTATATGAAGTAAGGACAGACTGAGAACAAGAATTAAAATGCAGGGGAGACTAAATGAGAAAGAGTTTCATGGAATACAATATTAATAGTGCAGACATTAGTACAGGAGGAAGATAAATGGAGAAAACGTACTTGGTTCATGCATTCAAATGCGATTACGTCACAAAGAAACTTTTTAAACAGAATGATGTCCATAATGATAAATAATACTGTTTTCAACTCTTTATGCATGTGCATAACTAAAACAGACATACTAACAACAGATGAGAGCGGGACACAATGTGACACCATAAGAAAAGGGAATAAATGTGATATTAATGTTGATAGCATGCCAAGTTGAGATAACAGTTTGCAAAGACTGTGGATACATTAGGTGCTATTCGCATACAGAGCAGTTACTGAATATGGGACATATCCACAGGTAATATGTGTGATACCTGACTGTAGTAGTGTATCCTCCACTTCGTCATGTATAAACAAGGAAAGAGCCATACAGTTATTGTATCATGCCCATACGAATGGGAGCAGTTTTATTATTTCTTGTCATTTGGTAGCCATAGACACGGGGTACCTTGACACATGTGTTAGACATGTACAACATAAACAATAATCTAACAGCACTCAAAATACAGAAGTGACAAATGACAACATCCCATGACATTATAGTATTTCAAGGTCTCCATTCATAAACAGAGAGTATCTACTACACAATTACTCTTATTATGCTCACAAGTCATTACAACAAACACTGCTATAACAACATGTAAAAACAGAGACAAAAGATCATCTAACATCATGCCATACAGTAAGAAATATTATGTAAGGCATCATGACCTACAAGGATGTGCAGTGTGAAGAAAAAATTACAGTCATACATAAATGTTTGGATGAAGACATGCGATACAGTGCCTTCTTATTTGGAATTAAGTAATGCCTGTGAACAATCAAGGACATAGTCAATATCTGCATCTTGCCAGACTCGAACATATGCCAGAACAGATATCTGAAAGTTACGTATTAACCTGTGACATCTGAGAAATAGGCATACAGTGTGTGTCATAATGGACACATCTGAAGGATTTATTTCAGTTAGTTACTGTACTGGGCATGGATCCCTTTTCTTGGAAGGTGATACTTTAAAATGATGCCCTCTGACTGTGCCATTAATACTTCCTTTGCCTAAGTCACTCCTATCTGACACAGAGATCCGACAAACAGACATTACCAAATTCAACCCCCTGCCTGTCATACGACGCACTCTACAGAGCTTTGTATTGACTGTATCTTCCACATGACATAGCAATGGATTTTGCCACAAATAAATTAAATTGTGCGAAATAATATAAGACATTTGAGGATAATTTGTATAATACGATTTTGTCAGAGCGATTATAAGGCGGTAATTATGTTAATGTTCAAACAATTGTGAGCAGTGCAATATTACTGTTTCTCAGCCAAGAAAGCTGTTCTTGTTGTCTGAGAATTGAAACACATTCTATCTGTGTAGATATGCTATCTATACAAGTCATTAATGAATGCATGTGCGGCAGAAACACTCACACTATGACATTCGCAGAACAACTGTTTGGCAGGATATTACAAAATGGCATTATATTTCTTTTTCCAAAGTAAAAATTGAGAGTAATAACATCATGTAGTGTGTCTGATGAATGCCAATAATACAACGTTGCCTTTTGCTGTAATCGATCACCTACCTAAGTTCACAGACTAATGACATGTATGAATCATATGCACCACAGTGGAAGTTTTAACAAAACAATTACACTCCACCTATGTGAAGTCATCACATCATATGATTGTGTTACAAACAATTTCTATAAGATAAAGGGGAATGGGGGAGATTTCTTCCACTGTAATTGCACATATTATAACAGTGTGGATGTCATTCATGCATAACAAAATTAGGACACAATGCTTAGAGTCAGTCAATGTGTTTTGTGTATGGTATTTACAAAGTTAACAATGTGATGACAGAAGCTATTTGATATTGCATAGAGTGAATGCACCACTGCGCAACTATGGCTAAAGTTGTGAGATAGTTGGTTATTTGAAGCCATGACATCATGTTATTACTGCAAGGGATATGTGTGCCTATAATTTCTTTAAAAGACTGCTTCTAAATGCCTCTTTCTCACACAGAATTGCCTGCCGCTATACCCAAAGACATGTGATATGTAATGCAGTTGTCACTGTGATTGAAAAATGGAAATTGTGCACAATGGCTGTGTAATCATGGATTCCAATATTTGCCTTACTAAGGCAAAAGCATATAGAACACTGATGCCCTCATGACATAAACAAAGCCTTAGTAGTTCTCATAGGAAAGCAAATCATTATCCTAGGGCATCACCATTATCAAATAATGCATTTGTGTGTGAAAAGTGAGTAAATTCTTGTAAGAGGAATCCCCAGCCATACATGTACATAGCAGATAGCTGGGTGACAACATTGTTACCTACCTGCACATTCACAGTCATAACCACACAAGTGATGGCTGGATATGAACAAAGTACCTAAGAACGCAAGGTACAGAACATTGTCTGAATCACATGCATGACAAGCGACGATGTTTTACAATTGTGATGAGGCCGAGCAGTTATACAGGAGGCATCACCATTCTTTAATATGTTGATGTTCATCTAAGAGGTATAAGGGTGGTTCAAGTGCATGGCAGCACTACACAACTACATGCATTAGAAGCCTTCTCTACACAGCATGACAGACAAACACACACAGTAGTCAGTCATTGCTGGATTCAAACCTACAACCTCTGAATTTATGCAGTGTAGAGAGCACAGTATCAACAGTCAGCAACACAGGACAGCTCATGTAACAATACTAATATAGTTATTTTTTGATAGCATGATGTAACCATTATATTTCCAAAACTGGGTATTGCTGGAGGTTAATACAAATTTATAGGGTAGATCTGTACAGGAAAGTGTTCACAATATGTATCAATCAAAAATATAGCAGCAGGTTATTATTTTATTAAGTAAATCTATAGCCAACATTTACACCCAAAGAAGTCATACCAAACATTCAAAAACACTCTGGCATACATCTGGAGTTGAACCTTGATAGTATCTCAAGAAAAATCTACAGACCTAAGTATTATCTAACTACACCACATAAGAACTCCTACTTTACAAGGTTCAAATGCAATAATAGATTGCAGAGAAGTGGAATATATACATTACTCCAGACGCACTAATACAAAAGGAGAAAGATACATAAATGTGGGAGAAGGTGGCAGAGACCAATTAGATTCTGACAGAAACAGGATAAAGGTGGAACAACACAATATTCACGTAACAGCGACACATAAAATAGTGTACTAAAAACAGTCAACAACACTTTGCTAATGCCTGGAATCGAACCCTGGGAAGTATGTAAAAATCAGTCTATATATGTGAGCATTATCTCATCATATCACAAAGTAACTCCTAATTCTCAAACTTTAAATCACACAATTGAAGGGACAGTGAAATTGTAGTGAAGCAGAAGGGATGAAAACAGAGCGAGTTAGAGTGAGAAACAGCAAAAATATATTTTTTTCTGGAACATGTAGGACCATCTTTACTCTCACTTATTACCTCACTGTTAATCTGCCATGCTGTGTACAATGAAATGCTTGCTATAGGGATCAAGAAGGGATAGGACAGTGCAATCTACATTAACACATAAGCATTAACCTACATTAACACATAAGCAGGATAAGGGGGAATTACTAAGTCTCCCTGTTGGCAAGGAATGTTCTTGCAAGTGCTTTCTTGCTGCACTATTCAAATGGTATGTAAATGAAATTTTGCAACTGTCGAGAAATACAGACATTTGCAGTGAACTACATGATAGCAATACAAAATGTCATGAGATAATAATTTGACATATAGCTGTAATTGAACCCATGACACTATTCAAATACATAAGTCAACATAAAGGGAAATTATCTTAACACACCACATAGGAACATGTTCGTTATATCCATCAGAATAATAACTGTTACAGCAACTGCCTCAAAGTAGTACCTTTACTTTGTAGTACCACAGCACAGCAGATTTTAGCAAATTTGTGAGAAAGTAACCAGACTACTGCATTTGAAACTAAAACCTTCAGCTTTTGCCATATAAAGTTAAATGGCATTAACTGTCTGTCAGCCTTGGTGCACAATGCTAACCTCTGTGCAAATGCTGATGACAAAAAGTGGAAGCTTTTAGATTGGCCATTTGTGGCCAAGTGTGTTATATGTGATTCTATTTTTGACCAGATAAAATATGTGAAAAAGTGGTCAATAGGACAGTGATGGAGATGGGGACTGCAAGCACAGGGTAGGACACCGGAGAAAGAATACAGGAATTTGCAGGAGGGTGGTAGGAGACCACAATAGCTATCCACTTCTTCACAATATAAATGTAGAATTGTTCAAAGAATTACATGACCTTTGAGAGCCACCATATGAGAGGTGGGTTACAACCACAGAATAATGTCCAGCAAATTGGACCGAGTCAAGAGGACACACAGGCAAAGTGGAGAGCTATGGATGGGAACTATATATATATATATATATATATATTTGTTTTTGGAGTAAGAGGAATATTGGGGAAAGTGCATAGGAATAAAAGGGTCGGGTAGGTAGAGTAGGCTAGGTAGAAGGTGAAAACATACAGGACATACAAGACGGACAGGGCAGATGATGGACACAAAAGGCTGAGGAGCATCATCATTGAGGATAGGCAGGGCACTTCAGAAGTGCATCCACATCCGGCTTGAGAACAGTGAGAATCTAGTCCTCACTGGAAGAACTGTCATAAATGTCTTCTGTGTCAGTGCCGGGTGTGGTATTGTTTTGGAAATATAGTCCAGGACCTTTAAAACCCAGCTAATTCTGGCACTGAGGTCCCTCACCATAATGCCCTCTATCACCTCTTAACTGGTGACAAAATTACCACCTCCACTACTACTGCTCCCAGAGGGTACTACTGCATCAGTAACCAGGGGCAGAGCTACCTGATGCAGGTGGAGCCTGTAGGGCAGGAGTTGTGGAGGTAACACTAACAGGTTGGATGTGCAAGTTGTCTATGCTGCCTGCGGTGGTGCCACTGCAGCCACCTGTGGAGGTATGACAGGATGAACCCCAGTGGTCAGTCTACATCCCTGTGCTGTTGGTCATTTTGTTTTTAGCAACAATGTATTAACATATATATATATATATATATATATATATATATATATATATATATATAGGTCCAGGACACATGCTCGACTAGCATATGTCCAAATCACAAAACATCGAACACACATACACAAAAGCACTTAACATCGAAAAGCGCTACTGTGTATGTGCAGTTCAAAAAAAAAAATCTACATTTCTGCTGTGCCCCCCACCCCCCTACTTTAATATTCTCACTCCGAGATCACACCACAGTGGGGAAAAGGGAATTTTCCCTTACCCGCACTGTAGTACGATCTATGAAACAGGCACACATACACGGAAACGCTTTTCGATGTTCCGGATCCTATATATATATATATATATATATATATATATATATATATATATATATATATATATGTTTACTATGCTATATTTGAAAGGGGTTGAGTCGAACAATTGCAACATCATTTTTGACATTCCCACCTTCCACCTGTATTATTCACCTTACCTCTACTATTTAGCAAAAGGGGAGCTATGGCCCCCTGCGCACCCCACACCCCCTGCATATTAAACATATCAATACTGAGATTGCACCACAGTGAGGAAATGGCCTACTTCCCTGTCCCTCACTGAAGCAAAAACTCCCTCCACAGTCTCAGAACGTCGATTGCTGAAAGGTCAAGTGCACCATGCAACTCAGCTGAACGTGATCGACCAATTTTTCCTTCAGTTTCCTGTCCTTTGGAAACTGTGACTTCATACATCGGCCGTTCGACTTAATGCAGTTCGCGTAAGTCATAGCAAACCATATATATATATATATATATATATATATATATATATATATATATATGTATATATATATATGTATGGGTTCACTACAAAATTTCGAAATCCCAAAATCTCGTATTATAGAATACCAAGTTCAGAATCTGGAGATCTTGGAAACACCACTCAACACAGTAAAAACATGTGTATGCAGGCCCCCTGCACCCCCCACCCCCCCCCCGCAACGTATATATACCAACTCTGAGATCGCACTTCAGTGAGGACAAGGGAAATCTCCTTGTCCATGCTGTATTCTGATCTCCGTTCAGGATTTCGAAGTTTTAAAACTTCGAACATATGATCTTCGATCATATGAAATTTGAAATTTTGAGCTACTATATTACTTATTATCAAGGTCATTGTTTTTTGCATTATTGGCACACTGATGCCTACCTAGCTGACCTGCATAGAAGTGGAGCAGTGTACATTATTTTGTTAATGCTGCGATGTACTCTAGAGTTAAAACGTTTGTCTTGCCATGAATTTATTATCGTTATTTCTTTCTTTTGTGATTGGGACAGATGGGAGAAATCTATATTAAGTTGTGTGAACCCATAATAAGCCTTCCTTTTTCGCATACTATTTCTACAATTGATACATTACATTCATAGGTATTTTGGGAGATTAACAATCAATTGTGTTTTATTTGTATATTTCTATTTGCTGTTACATTTCCTCACATACAGAGCTAGGGTGTCTAAGACATCTGCACTCTGTAAACCACTATAGACTGACCCTGAGAATGATGTGATCATTCAGGCACTATATCTGCATCTGAGAGATGGTTAATGATGAGACTGCAGCCAGTGGCCATGAACGTACATATTCCAAAATAATTCCTAGAGCCAGTGATATCATCAGACATTGGGGAGCTGCAAGCAGACCTGTGAATGTGTGGCGACAGGAGGATGGACCTGCTACAGAGCCATCACTGACTGAAAGTTCCTGTCCACTGTCAGAGATCCAGACAGCTCATCCCAGGGTTCAAACAGAATGCAACCCAAGTGTACCTACTGCAGAACTTTCAGGTATGTTATATAATTAAATAACTGTCTCATATATATATATATATATATATATATATATATATATATAGATAGTTTATTATCAAAATCACACAACTCACTTGTGCGAGTGTTCACTTATCTGACCCAAAATGTCAAAAAATCCAATTGCTGAACAGTCACATAACCAAAAGTGGGAATTAAGGAAAGCCAACAACTCAGGAATATCAACTTTACTGAAGGTACCTACACTTCCGGTTATGTGCTACCACTCATATATGCAAACTCCGAGATCGCACTACAGTGAAGGAAAGGGTACATTTCCTGATCCCCACTATAATGCAATCTCCATTCAAAATGATGAATCAAGAAGAGCAAATACACGCCAGCATTAGTTCTCGTGGATGCAAAAATTGATGTTGCGGCACATTGGGAGAGTGCCTTTTGACCTTCCAAGGTCACACAACTGTCTTACGACATTTTGATGGCAAACTATCTATACATAGATATATATATATATATATATATATATATATATATATATATATATATCTGATATCTATATATATATATATATATATAATATATATATATATATAGTATATATATATATATATGAGAGAGAGAGAGAGAGAGAGAGAAAGACATAGGTGGGATAGAAGAGACACTGAGGGAGATGGAGAAGGAAGGGTGAAGTCCAATGGACAGAAAAGATTTGTATGAGATGTGTCTTATTCTACAATTGTAAAGGTAGTTATTTTCCATTTATTATGTCATGTGCATTGTGATGCTTATCATACATGTTTCATCTTCCTTTGTACATCAAGGCACATCAGAGTCTGTACTTTATGACATCTTGCACATGGTAAGCACCCCTTCTGTATTCTCATTAATGCATGTGTAACTGTAAGTTATTGCTTTCTTTGTATTAGCATCCATTAATTTGTAATATACATTTCACATAACATAATCCTTGTTTATTCTATTTCTCTTTCTTTTTTGCTTATCATCACAGGTGATCCTGCCAGTGGCACTGTGGAATTCCTACCACGTGCTGTCAGAGTATCAGTAACCTCTGATGATAACAGCCGTGAAACGGCTGACATTAAGGTTGTCTTCAATGCTGCTTGCCCCTATTTTCGGCATACTGAGTGCCAACACATAACCATGCCATGGAAACCTCAGACACAGGACATGTTGAGGGTGACACAGTTGATCAGGAAAGTGGGGTTAGGCCAGTTGCATAACTAATTGATTCTCCCCATAGCTATTGCGAATGGAGGTGCCACACAGGCGGGTTAGTGAGGTGCTCAAAGAAGGACTGCTGTCCACCCATCTCCTGTTGTTGGTGTGTTAGTAGGTGCCACATGACACATGTGTAGGGTTGTTGTGGAGGAACAGAAACATTCTCCCAAGGCCTCTGAAGAGATAGTGCAAGTATTAAACATTGTTTATTTTGACATGCAGGATTGTCTGAATCATGTGGGTAACTCCTCAGACAAGATGAACGACACACTGCATTGGTAATGTCTGTAATGGAACATCTGCAGGGAAGGGTCAGCATCAACATGATGATGTTATCCAATGTGACTGTGCAAAATCCCTCTCCTATAATGGCACTACAGTGACCATACCAAGATGTGATGGGCCAGGCGGTTGTGATCCTGGATGTAGTTGTGATGAGAGCTCATCCAGCAGACACCACTCACATTAAAATAACACCCCAAATTCCATCTATGACCATGGAACTATTCTCATGGTCAGGAATGATGCTGCAGAACTGACTAGTCATCCATACATGGCTCCCACCTGTCCAACATGCCAGGACAGCACAGTGCTTGATTTTGTTCATGCAGAGACACACACACATTTAACAAATACTTGCCTATACCACCACACTCACTCACTCACTCACTCACACACACACACACACACACACACACACACACACACACACACACACGCACACACTACTTATGTAAGCAGTACTGTTGATTACTCTATATTATCTCATTACTGAACTGCAAATTGGATACATAAGAAATAAACTGCTGTTTTACTTGCACACACTCATCATTTTGGTGTCAGTTATGCTCTTCTGACCTACACCCATCCCCACCTTGTGCAAGCAATGATGAACTTGTCCTTCTTGAAACTGTTTCCTGAGAATGATATTGTGCAATAAGGAACAAACAGTGAGTATTTTGGAAGAGGATGCTGGGCTGTAATGCAAGGCAACTCCTGAGATGTCTCGACACTAGAACTTTGATATCAGAAAGCCAAATACACATTCTATGATATTCCTAGTTTGTGTGTGGGCATCATTGTATCCTTGCTTGGTGGAGTTGAATGAGTTTCTGAGTGTCATGAGCCATGGTTTCTGTGCATAACCTGCATCCCCTACCAGCTGCCTTTGTGGAAAGTCACCCCTAGCAAAACTTGTGTAGTGCTCAAAGTATCTTTACCTGTTAATGAATGTCCTTTCCTGTTCACTGGGCAGGGCTTTTACTTTTATGTGTGTGCATTCGATAGCCCTCAAAACATCTGAGAAGCATGCTGTTGCATAACATTCCTGCATGGTTCTTGCTCTGTCCTGTGGGATGCGAGGGAAACAGATATGCTCCCTTGTATGTTGTAGCATTGCATTTAGAAACTGATGCAATATTCTGGAAGCTGAGGCCTGTGTCAGCCCTAATATATTCCTTTTGGGACTCTGGAAAGTCTCCATGATGGCGCTGGGGCCTCAGGTGAGAGTGACAAAGGTTATCTATTTCCTCTTGTGTTTCTTTGTCCATCCAGTACTGCTCTACAATTTCTTTGTCATACAGTCCATGGTAAGTCAAACATGTTCTAAACAGCCATCTTCTTCTTGGCTGAGGTCTGGTAGCAGCAGTACTTTGAGTTAAAATCTACTGCAAATACAGGTTAATGATGGCAGCAGCAACTGGTAACACATTTTCTGTTTTTTTAAGTACAGTCATAGCTGTAATCCAAAGAGTTTTGGATTTCAGGGCAAATGGCTACACTGAGTGTGCACTATAGCTTTAGAGGTTTGTGAATATCTCTTCCATGTTGGATTGATTAATTAACATGTATGTCGGCTACTTATGCTGTCATTAGTATGTTCTGCCATTTACCCTTGTTTGGAGGGTCTACACTAAGTGTATGATGAATATCAAATAGATCTCTATTATGTGCAGCTGTTCATGAATCTGGCCCCATAACTTTCACTCAGTTTCACTTCACACACCACATATCATATGAATTAGCATTGACTGTTTCACATTTAAGAGTAGAAACTTCCCTGTTGTCCTATCACTCTAGTTTCTTTCCAAAAATAGGTTGTAGGACTAGTATTAACAAAATGGTAAACAGAAACTGAGTAGGTCCGCTGAGAAATAAATATGGTGATCCTTGCAGGTATCACAATACATACATATATGCAGCACACATGCAATATAATACAAGGGCAGGAAAATATACTGTCATTCAAAAATCTTAACTTGAAATAAAGAAATAATAAAAGAAAGAGACACCACTATGTCCAATGGCTACTGTACAGCAAAAGTACAAGTTTAGTGCAGTAGCCATTGGACTGGGTGCCTCATGTTCTATTCTGCTGCCTATGCACTTGCAGCCATGAATTTAGACTGCTGATGGGTGGTCTGCATTTCCTATCAGGTGTGCCACAAGGGATCAGAAGTAAAGGTTCCTGACTGCTTTGTCGATTCTATAAACAGGAACTGAAACTATGCATAGTTAGGAATATCAAACCAGGATAATCATTACAAATTTAGATCAGATCAAGAGACTGCAATATAATGAACTATACGCCTTTGCACTGTGTGAGATCCACCACATGCAAAATCTTATATTAGGGTACTCTGTCAAAGTTAGTCAAGGAAGCATCACTCTCACAAGTATTGCTTTCTGAGCAGACTTTTTCAGTTATGAAATTATCATAAACCTACCAGCATCAGACGATACAGTAGTTCAGTGACATCAACAAAAGATCAACCATTAGAGTTCTGAAACAAATTGAAGGCACCTACAACTAAATAGGGAACATTCTGCAATGTGAAATAGATGAAGATTTTGCAAGAAAGAAAGTAATTTCTTAAAGACTAACTGAACAAATATCTGCAACCACTTTATGCTGGAGGCACAGGAGTGAAGAAGAGTGACAAGGTAAATACGTTGGACGGGCACCAGACAATTGTGGGAATTTCAAATGACGGGAAACATTTGGAAACATTTTATTTGCATTAGTTTATCATATGTATATGCAGAGTGGGTTTTAATTAGATTTGATCTGCTAGTAACTACAACTGTTTCTCAGCTTAATAATAAACTTTAATAATACTAACCCATTCTTTTATTCATATTGCTTTGGGGTTTCTAGTGTGTGTGCGATGCCCCACCACAGGCAACAGTAGTTAAGAAGCCTCAATCCTCACCACTAGCATGAGTGGGTGATGTACATTGGCAGGATAACAGTTATACACATAATATTTTGAGATGCAGCTCTCTGCATTAGGTGCAATTTCCCTTAAGAGCATATAGAGACCACAATCAGTCCAGGGCTGGTTTCTCCTTTCTTTCTCCAGATCCCCAATAAGACTAACCACTGGCACAGCTATAGAGTTGAGATCTCAGCTGAATGACCAAACCAAGACCTCCAGCACTCTCTCTGTCCAACCAGTGCTTCATGTCACTGCCCATGGTAGCTGATACACACACTCTTTGAGGTTTGATTTATATGCACCTGCACACACCTGGGAAAAGCTGGCAAAGGTTTACTAGCTATCACCCCTTTTACCCAGATGATACTGTAGTTATCACTGCACCAGGCACTCCTTTTCAGCTAGTTTAAGGCCCTTAACAAAGGTTGTCTAATCTTACTGTGTAATGTTACTATCAATACAAATGGTAGCTTGACCAAGAGCAAGGCTATTAGAAGTGGCCCACAGTGTCACCAAATAAATATGTAAGTACTTTCAGCACTTAAATAGCTCTAGACAGATCAGCCACAATGAAAGGTTTAAATACATTTAAAAATACATAATAAAAGAACAAGAAAATACTCAGTATATAATTATACTGACATCACAGTTGAAAATCACAGGAAATATTTAAAACAACATTGCAGGACAGTTCCAAATAAATGAAGAAAATATCTAAACTAAATGTTAATATATTCCTGACTATATCTCAGAGAATTATACTTTTCCCTAGATTTACTTAATCTGAGCAAGGCAAATGTGTGGTGAATTGGTCCTCTTTAGTTGTTGTGAGGTCAAAAGACAGAATACAGAATGGTGTCTCTCTCTAATGGTTCTCAATTTAATATCTCAAATATTACTCCTGGGATAACTTGCAGAATGACATAATTGCTTGTCATCTGACTCCTAGTTCCCAGCTCAAAACAACCATTGATGGCAGCTGGTAGCATTTAGCATCTATTTGTGTAAATACAAATTCCGCAGATCTTTTGGCAGATGGTGAAAATCATAAAACAGTTTGCATTCCTCCACATTTAAAGACAATACAGAAAACTTCTCTTGTACAGACAATGTGTCTCCTGCTGCACTGAAACTGAAAGATAACATATTTTTTATGATCTAGTCATAAAGTAATTTAATTTCAACTATTTTCTGAAGTTAACCTCCTGTATTCCAGTTGCCACTGTTGAAATATACATTTAAACTGTTACAATAGTGCATGCACATTTCTGTTCTATTCCAGTAGGGTACACTATACATTTCAAACAGCACTTTGTAAAATATCTCTTCAGCACACGTCTGTACAAACCATCTTATATGACATACAGCTATAATACATTTGTAACACAAACATCTTATATGAATCATGTTGATATTCACAAATGACAATTATTTACAAAATTCGAGAAAGCTGGGCTGGCAGTATCTCATTTCATCACAGCGTGTAACACTCTGGAATGAAGCATTTAGTCTAGTTTTTTTAAATAATTTGTAACAAAAAACATATTATATCAATATCCTAAAGGTTGTTTTCTCTCCCATAGGATTACAATCAACATGTTCATCTCTAACAGTTGAAATTTTATACAGCTAACTTATGTTGAATGGTGTAGTATAGTGTTATTTAAAGACTACTTTAAATGTAAAAACCCTCTACTGTATAGAAAGTACACATTGCAGAGAATGAGTTCATTTGGTGGTCCCCCAGTGTTAATTTTCCTGTAGCTATGCCCAGTATAAATTAATCTAATAGCAGAGTATAAACAAACAATTGATGTATTTAATAGCCACTGGAGTGAATATAAACCTACTATGTATTATTAAAACTGTTATGTTATCCAGCTGGAAACTCTATATTTCATGAATAACCATTCAGTCTGATAGAATATTTTCTTTTACATGTTAATTGCATAAAAAATGGTTTTGATTATAAGGCAGGACAAAGCAGGTATTCTTCATAAGTAAGTGCATTTTCACATATGCATGCAATATCCGAGTAATAAGCCCATGCCAGATGTATGGAACAGAAAGCTACTTATCTCTTCAATGCAGTTTTTGTTAAAATTACAATCATCCCTCTCCTTATAATTCAAATAAGGAGACGCATTTCAGTTCATATAGACACACTAACCTGCACATTTTAAACAAACTTTGAAATTAACACCTGAAAGTGTGTTCTTTTTGTAATGTCAGACATCAGTTCATAATCTGATGTATGAGTTATGTACAGTATTATCTGTTTTCTTTGATAACATAAGGAGCATATTGAACCTAGAGCATTTCCTAGCTCTGATAAAATAGAATGTGGCTTTAGGGATGTTCCTACAGAATGGAAAATGTTTCTTTATTCACACTGATGTTTGCATGATAATGCAATCTTGAGTAAGAAATACATAGGCTTGGTATCTGTGATCATTTTATGCTATTATTCTGCGTGTGTCTGGCAAATTACACTACATCCTTTCAGCCTACAGCACTGCTCTGACAAACAGAACTTTAAAATGAGTCCATTTTCAAACTACCAGAGAATTATTATTTATTTTATTTATTTTACATTTGTTGACCGGGCTAGTCTAGCTGGACACTTGTCCATTTTCAGTAGAGACCTGGGGAGAAAACCTCCACTAGAAATATATATATATATATATATATATATATATATATATATATATATATATGTCATTTGTTGACACTAGTACTCCACTCCTGAATAAAATCATGTATCCTTTTGTCAAAAAGACACATAATTAAGAACAGTTTTGTAATTAGTTTTAAAATCAGTAGAGGAACCAGACCCACTAATTAAAAAATTCTGCATTTTGATCTGGCTAATGAAGTTTCTTTACCAAGACCAACAGCATGTATTTGAAGCAATGGAATCTTTGTACTTGTGCTTAGCCACTAGAAAAGTCTGTGGGGCAATGCTTATCCCCATCAAGTGAGTGTCAGGAATGAAGTTAGTTTTCGATTATGCTGCAATAACAAATTATAGATTAAAGTCAGAGAAAAGAAGTTATAGTGGTTTGGATATAGGTACAATAAAACAGAAGATGATGTGGTGAAAAAGACAGGAAGAAGACAAAAGGAAACAAAGATATCCTGCAAAGATACCAAGGAATTACATGAGAGAAAACATGTGACAATGATGCATGACTGTCAAACAAGGTAGTTGAGTGGCACTGAACTGAGAGAGGTGGGAACACTTGACATGGTACTCTTGCACAATGCAGATAAAGGGAAAAAGGGGGTTGATGATGATTTTTTGACTCACGTGCACTATTCTTATTACTTTTGGTTTTTAGCCACTCTATAAATCTAATATTCACATAAACTGTCAGTCTGTAAGAAAAAAAAATATTTTCTCACTATTAAAAAGCTAACCAAGAAACCTAGCTTAGCCAAGGGGATTGATACATGCATTATACAGCTAGGGTGCTTTCTATGCAGAGATTGCATATCCTCCTTGCATTCATGTGGGTTTCCTCTGGGTACTCAGATTACCACCCACATTCCAAAGACATGCATCTGGCGTTTTTCTCCCTGGGCCTCTGCTGAAAATAGGCTCTGTCCTAGTCAGACTTTCCTGATCAAAAAATGACAAATATATATAAGTATAACAATCTGGAATTACTAAACATTTAATCTTGAAAGACCAAAAGCCAAAACAATGAAAAAAAAAAACACTTACTTTTTCAGGGGTATAAGCCCCACTGCACCCCCAGCTAATTATATACACCAACTCCAAGGCCACTTTACAATGGAAAAAGGGTCTATGTCAGATGACCGAGTTTTCAGAAACTTGAAATTCTTATGAGCAAGACAATATGATCAAGCTGGCAAAAACTCAAACATCAAATAAACACACAAAAATCTACCTTTTTTTTTTACATTTTTGCAAGGGGGCAAGCCCCCCTGCACCCCTACACCTCCTGCAAATTATATATATCAACTCTGAGATTGCACTACAGTGAGGAAAAGGGTACATTTCCTAATCCTCACTGTACTGCGATCTCCACTCAAAAGCTTCAAGTTTTCAAAAACACGAAAATATAGTCTCAACTATATGAATTTCGAGTTTCTGAAAACTCGATCAACTGATAGGGACCCATTTTTTTTGATGCTCGACTTTTCAGTAACTCTACCATATGGTCTCAATCATATGAATTTGATCATCTGACACAGGTTCATAGGTCCCTGTTAGAAAGCCAATTATTCAGCACATTGACATTCAGGACAAGCACACAAGCTCAAAGTGACAAAATACTGAATTGCTGTAATAGCAAAAAAATCACATGGTAGAAGTAGGTGCAAGATAGTGATGCTAATGCATTTGAGATTTTGCCCATTTCCAGTTTTAGTGTGATCTCAGAGTTACTATACAAAATTAGTGAGGGGGAGAGGTGGGTGCATGGGGGCTTGCTCAGTGTAAGAACAACTAGATTCAATTTTCTCTGGTTCACTGTTATGGCAGTTTGATATTGTGCTGTTTCAAAACTTCTGAGGTCGCTGCTGTAAATGTCAATGTTCCGAACATTCATCATTCTAGCAGGGACCCATGTGCTTTAAAATACATGCCTCATTTAGTAGATCTTGTTATAATCAGAAGAAAAAGCACTGACTTACCTTTAATAAGCTCTGTGTAGGAAAAGTTTTTTATGATTTGGAAAAGGACAGATGAGTGTTTTCAAAACATTTGTCTTACTGTTGACTGTAAATTATTTATTTATTTTTTTTGCAGCCATGTTAGCTCATGATACAGAAATGCTTAATCTGTCTTATTTTTCTGGAAAAAAAATGAGAAAATTATTTTCCAGTCATTTAAATGATGTTATAGTTACTTACAGCAGAAAGAAACTTCTGGAACTCAAGTATTCGATTGTGCAGTCGTACTGGCTGAATTCCATGTTTACCGTGGTGCGTCTGGGGTCTAGAACACTCACAGAACTGCTGGAAATCAGCGTCCTAACCAAAAATCTTCAAAGCACCTATCTTAAGAAACGGAAAGTTCTGGAGCAATCAGGATGAGTCCCAAAATGAAGAGATGCAACAGAACCAGGAAAAGAGGCTGCAGAGCTGCAACTGCTGCCAAATTGAAAACAAACCTTCACAGGTCTGCACTTCCCTCAGTTCTGTTAGCAAATGTATGCTCACTAAACAAGATGGCCTTTCTCAGGCTTGAGGTCAACACTACAAACACGGTGGGAATTCCTGTCTTTTAATATTCGCAGAGCCTTGGTTAAACAACAGAATTAATGACAGTGCTGTAAGCGTTGATATTTTCATATTGTTCAGAGCTGATAGGAACTTAGCTCTGTGTGGTAAAGCTAAGGGAGGTTGAGTGTGCATTTTTGTGAATGACAGCTGGTGTAATTGAACATTGCTCTGTAAATGTAGAATTTCTGATACTAAAATGCAGACCCTTTTATGTGCCCAGAGAGCTAAATGGTGTCTATGTAGCGGCTGTATATATACCACAGAGTGCTAACCTCAGTGAATCATTGAATATACTGAATAATACCATATGTGAGCTGCAATGCAAGAATTCTGACTGTGCATTTATGATAGCTGGTGACTTCAACAAGGCAGATCTCGGGGAGGTGCTATCCAATTGCTACCAAATTGTGGATTTTTCCATAAGAGGAACAAATACTCTGGACAAGTCTTACTCTAACATAAAAGGGTCATACAAAGCTGTACCGCAACCAAACCTTGGTGGCTCTGATCACATCTCCATAAAACTAATACTAGCTTACAAACATCTCTTGATCAGAGATAAGCCCACTGTGAAACAAATCATAGTCCAGCATGAAGAAGCAATGGATAGTCTCAGGGGCTGCTTTGATACCACAAACTGGGATGTCTTCAGGGAGGCAGCCATGGTGAATAATCTGGTGAACATAGATGAATATACTGAGACAACTATGGCTTATATATCCAGATGTGTGGAGGATGTAGCAAACATCAAATATATTAAAGTAAAAGCCAACCAAAAGCCATGGCTAAACAGCAAGGTGGCCGAGCTGCTGAGGGTAAGAAACTCTGCTTTCAGAGCAAAGGATAACAAAGGTCTGAGTGTGGCAAGGGCTAATCTAAAAAAAGGGTATCAAGAAGGCCAAGGAGTATGGAAAGAGGATACAAGGATGCTTCGAGGATGTGAAAGTCTCAAGATGCCTGTGGCATGGTATCCAATAGCTGACTGACTACAAGACCAAGTCAGCTCAGTGCAATGATAGCACTGAATTTCTGGACAGTCTAAACACATTTTATGGCAGATTTGAAGAGAAAAACAACCTGGAGGCTGCAAAGATTCTCAATGACCAAAAGGAGGCAGTACTGTGGATGTAAGGAAGCAACTGACAAAACTGAACCCTAGGAAGTATGCTGGCCCAGATAACGTTCTGGGGAAAGTACTGAAAGGTTGTCCAGACCAATTTACCATAGTCCTGACAGACATAAATACCTCACTTGTCCAGGAAAAAGTACCAGCATGCTTCAGAGTTACCAGCATAATTCTTCTTAAAAAAGCCAACCCCAACTACCTAAATGATTACAGGCTGGTGACCCTTACTTCAAATGTAATGAAATGCTTTGAAAGATTGGTTAAAGACATTTGACAACAGTACTACCCCAATCCTTTGACTCACTGCAGTTTGCCTACTGGGTAAATGGATCAACTGCTGATGCCATCTCGTTGGCACTTCACCTCCCACTGGAGCATCTTGAAGAGAAGAACAACTATGCTAGGCTGCTGTTCATAGATTTCAGCTCAGCATACAATACGGTGATTCCAATGCAACTTATATAAAAACTAATCAGCCTTGGCATAAGCAAAGGGCTATGCAACTGGATCGTCACTTTTCTGACTGAAAGACCTGTGCTAGTAACAACACTTCAGGGAGTATTACAATCAACAGCAGTGTACCCCAGGGCTGTGTGCTGAATCCTGTACTGTTCACAGTCCTTACCCATGACTGCTCTATGAAAGCTAGCAGCAACCACATCATCAAATTTGCAGGTAACACCACAGTGGTGGGATTCATAAGTGGTGATGACAAGAGTAGGTATAGGAATTAAGTCAACTCCCTGACTGAATTGTGCAATAACAACAATTTGGACCTGAAAGTCAATAAAACAAAGGAAATAATTACTGACTTCAGAAGAAAACCCTGCCATGCACCTACCCCTCAAGATCAATGGTGAAGAAGTGGAGAAAGTCCAAACGACAAAGTTCCTGGGGTACATATATCAGAGGATCTTTGTTGGAGTACAAACACAGGTCAGCTAATTAAAAAAGGCCACCAGTTACTACACTTCATAAGAAGGCTTAGGAAAGCAAAGCTCTCTATGAATGTTCTAAATACCTTCTACAGAGGAGCCATCAAGAGCATTATCACCAGCAGCTGCACTGTATGGTTCGGTAACAGCACAATGGCTGACAGGAAGAAGCTACAAAGAATATATAGTAGAAAAGATTGTAGACACTTGTCTTCCTACCTTACAGGAGCTCTTTGAACTGAGATGTAAAAAGAGGTCCCACAAAATACTGAGTGACACTTCTCATCCAGCTCATGGCTGGTTCACTAAATTTGCATCTAAAGTTACAGAGTATCTGCTGCAGGACCTTTAGATTCATGAACAGTTTTTATCCATCTGCAATAAGACTCATTAATGCAGACATTAATCTGGATGTATCAAAACTATAGCAGATTGTTACACTCTCAATCGTTTCCTTTTTGTCATACAGTAATTCTATTTAATATTGCATACTAAATTAATATATTCTGATTCAAGTGCAATTCCAGTCACTTCCCTATGTGCAATATCGCCCAATCTCACCTCTGTGTACAGTGTACTTTTTCTTTTCATGCGTTAATTATCTAGTAGTCAGTGTTGCCCACTGTGTATATAAATAGTGTACAGGCATTTGAGTCAGCTTCAGCTACCACACATTTACTTTTGTACTATAGTTATTACTTTTTCTTTAATACCTATCATGTCTTGTCTTTTGTGTATGTTTTTTCCCGTAAAAGAGCTGAAACGCAAAATTTCTTTCGGTAGCACTTGTTTTTCCTAAATGACAATAAAGTTTCTTTGAATCAATACAATACTTAGAGCTGGAATTCTATGTGGGTAAGGAAGGCAGCATAGAGTGCCGGCCTTTCACCAAGGCCAATGCCGTAAATAATTTTCTTACAGCGGACAATATGCATGCTCCACATTTGTTATCCTCACTGCCGTATGGTGAATACTTGAGGATAGCAAACAATACTTCTGATCGAGGCAGGCTGGGTTATGAATTTGGGAAGGTTAGGAATAAGCTATTAAGTAGAAGCTATAACCCTAAAGTCTTGAATAGGGCCGAAAATAAGGTGCCAATGAAACTGGGATTGTAACACAGTAAGAGATGGAGAGAAGCAACCTATGGAGATGGGGAGAGTAGCAAATGGAATAAGGAAGGAGATTCTGATGGATTATTCTTTGTGAATAGATAGTGTCCTTTTCTGGAAATTCTTATAGGGTTAGTCCAGGGATTTTGGCCTATAATAGTCAATGACAAGAGTGAAGGACGTCTTCCCTGACAGTTATTTTTTCCTATAGTAGGTTTAAAATCCTAAGGGAACTGTTATCTATAGGCAAATGGACCAAAGAACAGGGCAGGAAAGGTAGTTTCCCCTGCGGTAGATGCAAGGTGTGCAATAAAAATCAGGAATCTAAATGGACACTTGATAAATGGTAAGGTCTATAAGGCTAGGGATTATTACAATTGTGATACCAGGGGGGCTGTTTATATATTAGGATGTGGATGTCCTTTAGTAAAATGGTATATTGGACAGACTAGAAGGGCTGTGAAGAAAAGAATTATGGAACATTTGGGTGACATCAGAAGGCATAGGATAGAGAGCCCTGTTGCAGAATATTTTGTTACATGTCATGAAGGTAGGGATGCTTCTTTGTTTTACTGTGTGTTAGCCAAACCCTACTTTTGTCAAGGGGATGAATTTACACTTAAACTGACACAATTGGAAACTAAAAGTATTATTAATGTAGTAGTCAGTGTTGCCCACTGTGTATATAAATAGTATACAGGCATGTGCGTCAGCTTCAGCCACCAGACATTTACTTTTGTACTATAGTTATTACTTTTTCTTTAATACCTATCATGTCTTGTCTTTTGTGTATGTTTTTTCCTGTAAAAGTGCTGAAATGTGAAATTTCTTTCGGTATTTGTGTTTCCTAAATGATAATAAAGTTTCTTTGAATCTTGAAAATATCTGAAACAATGAAGTCTGAAATGACTCTGAAACACTGAGACAAGAGTGTCTGACAGATTATTGGAAATAAATATTTAGAATCAATAAGAAAAACATTGAATTTTTACTGAATACAGCTGCAGTCTGGAATAGTTTGAAAATACATTTAAAACCTTCAGGCTGGAAAATGCTGTCAACAGAAACATGTGAACATTTTTTAATGTATTCAGACCACTAAATGGAGCCAACTGGTGAAAAATTTTTCACACGTGCATGTAACAATGATATTCAAGATTTTTGTTTTTCAAACTGTAGCACTCCAAGAAGAACACCGTAATATTCTGAGTCATTTGAGTTATGTGAAGCTAAGATCAATAAGGTAAAATCACAGTAGAAAAACAAATAGTATAGAATTCTAGTATCAGACTTATGGTCAGTGTCCTCTTGGATTCCGACTGGACCAGAGCCATTTTCACCGGAAGCCCGGGTAGAAAAGCTCCGGCATCAAGTTATACAAATACAGTACATCCAGCATAATACACAAAACAGGTTACATCATGTATGCTGAGCAGAGTAATATAACAAGAATTTAAACACTTCAGGTAAAAGAAGATACAGAACATAGGAAAAAAGACAATGACAGATATACATTGGTAAGAGAAAAAAATTTATCAAGTAAGATTCTACAGTTTAAAGTACCCTTTCAGGTAACTAAGCCTACAGGGGATCAGAGATCCAGTATGTGATCAGAGAGCAGTTTGGGGAGTTAACAGCAGTGTGGGTAGGGTTATGTGATACAAGGGCATAACCAGGTACTAAGAAGATGCGATTTGAGGGAGGTTTTGAATATGGATGTGGAGGGGGCAATGGGCATGGATAGGGGAAGAGAGTTCCAATTTCTGGCTACGGTGTAGGAGTAGAGCGCTTTCCTTGTATTATTGTTAGCCTTGGTGATGGAGAGGAGAGATTTTTCACTAGATCTTAGGTACCAGTTTGCAGTGTAGACAGTAAGTAGGTTGGATAATGAGGTTTTTTTTTTTCAGGATATTTGAGAATATTGTAGGCTGTGCCCAGATGGTGATAGTTAAGTAGCTGTGGTAACTCGAGCCATTTTAGTTCTTTTAGTGCAGTACAGTGATGGGTTCTATAGGGTGAGCTATTAGCAAACTTCGCTACTTTATTGTATTATGATTCTAGTTTGTCAAACCCAATGGGTGGGTAATGCAGTGGTCATCGGCATGGCCCCAACTCTCATTTCCAAAAGAGACTGATGTTTACAAGTTGTCCTGCCTATCCAATGGTAGTTCTTTTCATTGCAGTGTTCCTGATATCCAATAGGAAGATCAATCACACTAAGCAACTGCCCTCTTCCTCCTCTGGATGGACACATCCATTCTGCTTATCTGCACCATCAAATGTCTGAGCTGATACTTGAATGCAGGTCACCTGGGCCACAAATAGGGTTTTATCATGTCTTAATCACCAGCTCAGACAATCAGAGAAAATATTTCGGAGGGTGTCAATCTTAAATTGCTTCATTATTTATTTAATGGACTAAGTATGTAAACATATTAATATGTTAAGAATGTTTATAAGTAAGACAATGTTATGTTATTTACTATTACAGTACCTGCATATTACTTTAGTAAATACATTTATATCTTCGTATATTTATTTATAGAGAACCAGATGGATTATGTGTGGCCTTCAAACATAGCTCATGAACATACTCATGCAAGTGAAATAAGATGACAGCCCTGAAACAGATCTTCATAAGGACATGCTGATGAATGCCACAAAAATCATATCTCAGCTAAAGAATCCAGTA
The DNA here is from genome assembly GCF_019279795.1 of Protopterus annectens. Lineage (NCBI taxonomy): Eukaryota > Metazoa > Chordata > Ceratodontiformes > Protopteridae > Protopterus > Protopterus annectens. Next base: position 759,084,964 of record NC_056750.1, on the reverse strand, counting down.
CCTGGATGCACAATGTTGGTACATGCAGTATGAAGAAAAACATTTTTTATCTTTCTTCATTAAAAATTATAGGAAAGCATACAAAAGTCCAGTCTTTGCTAGTTTCCCCTCAAGTTCAGTGCTATTAAAATTATACCACAAAAAGCTCATACAACATGTGTATGTGTTATTTCAATAACTACCTGTTTGTCTGTTTACTTATTTATTTACTTGTTGGCATTTGTTTACCTGGAAGGTCTGACTGAGCAGTGACCTTTTTCTGTGGAAGCCTAGTGAGAAAATTTCTATTATACAGACATTATGGACATCACTTGCAATATTTCATAATTTGCAGCATGTTGCACTCATGAGCAACAGTTCTGTTTTTTTCAGACATCCCTGACATCAGTTCTTAAGTGGAATTGGATGGTATTCTGGTTATTAGCATTGCAGTGTGAATACAGGGAGTATCTTGCATTGCTGTTATGGAGAGTAATGATATGTCAGCAGACTGTAGAGATCTCCTAGTAGTGTAAAGTTGAATGGAGTCTTTTTCAGAGTTGTGAATTAATTTGATAGTTGCAATTAATTGTTACTGCAATAGTGAATTCTTTAGTTTGAGACAGTTTTTTTAGAAAGAGGCAGAGCTGTGATCTACATTGTTGCTTGGTTGCAAATTTGGTTACCTCTTTGTAGCATTTTCCTAGTTTGGCTGATAGAGAGGAGTTGAGATTGGTTAGGATCAGAGAGGCATATAATAGGGAGAGGAGCAGAAAATAAATAATGGCCCTTGTGGTTTACTCATGTATAAAACTAGTTGTTAAAGCATTCATGCTAATATCAATAACTTTGAAAGCCTTGAAAAAGGGATCACATAGTCTGAAAGCTCAATTTAATTGTATTGAAAAATCTTTATTGGACCTTTTCCATGCATCAGTTCATCACACTCTGATCTAAACAGCCAAAACCTCCGTGCAACAAAACACCTTTGTAATTTAAATTTAGTCCCTGAACATGAGAAGGCAAAACAAGTCTTTCTTGCAAACATTTTTTTAATAAACACTCATTGTTTTCTCCAAAACAAAGGAAGCATATTTACAATACAACATTATGTATTCACTTTATGCCATCAAATGTAGAGAAATGAAATGTTACTATTTGTGCCATGACAGGTAATAAGGCTCCACGTTCTTTACTTCTCTTAAAGTGGAATGAATTCCATCTCCCCTCATTAACAGAAGTTAACAAGCTAGCATTGCTGACAAAAAAAAATAATAATTGATAAATAAATATCCTACTCTAACTATGACTTTGTCAAGAAAAGGACATTCTCAAAAGAAATAAATAAGTAATAGTGAAGTATAAAGGATAATGAACATGATTAGTATTTTTTCTCTACCTGTCAATAAATAAATAAGTATGACTGCAGTTTAACTGTAGTCCAGCATATGGGTATTACATAGCTGTTGCTGATTGGTTCATATGTGTACCTGAAAGGTCAGCAGAGCCAGCCTTTGGACCACATGTGGCTTACAACTACTCCTTATCCAACTTACAATATTTGTATGTTTAATCTGTGTGCAGCTGCTCAGATGAAAGAGATGTTGACTTCATTTAAAACCTTTTAGGAGAAAGTGAAATGGATTTTCAAAGGTGTAGTTGTGCTACTAGCCTTTTGTGCCAAATCCACTTTAAAACACCAATGACCACACCAGAGTGCCATTCTGGCCTTCTTAGGTTCATAGGTGCATGCTAGGGTAACTATCCAGAAGGGTCATTATTAGCCTAGCCAAAAATTCAAAGTCAAAATCAAACCCTTATATTTTATGAGGTAAAGACCTTAATCTTAAGATTTCTTGCATTTGCCAGGAACAGAACCATGATCAGCTACTTGGAAAGCAACTATTGTTACCACTGTAATACCAGTGCTACAAAGAACCTCAATGCTTTTTTCATAGTTTATTACTCGTCTAGCTGCCCATGTGGACCATTTTAACCATAGCCAGTTTACCTCAGAGGTAAGAATCAAACCCTGTAGTTTATGTCTATGAAATAAACACCTTAACCAATATGCCAACTCCCTCTTGTTCCATATTCAATATAACCATATTTGTGTCATGAAAAGAACAATCATGCAATGGCAGTCTATTCAAAGAACATCCACCCTGCCTGTTTATACCAAGTGATGTAAAGAACCCACCTCCCACCCCAGCATACTTGTCCATGCCAAAACCTCTTGGGACTTGAACTCACAGGAGTACAGCTTCTAAACCTGCTTGTACATATAAACTTTAAATAACCAGCCCTCAAGGCTGAGAAAAGAGGGTGGAAAACAAAAGATGGGAAATTCTGCCAAACATTGGCAAACCGATGTGAAGTACGGTGCGGGGGGGGGGGGCAGTCTCTTGCTGACTCAATGAAAATGCAGTGATTCTCCTCACTAAACAGGCTTGAAATACATAACCACACACCCCCTAACATTGCAAACCTGGCACAAAAGCAGTGACCACAAAGGTCATTTGTACCAAATCTGCTTTAAAACACCAATAACCAAAGCAGAGTGCCATTGTGACCTTCTTCATTGAATATCATCTTATTTGTTTGCATGAACAGCTATCCAACGTCAGTACATTCAAACAACATCTAGCCTTATTTCTTTATACCAGGTGGTGTAAAAACTGCTCTACAGCAACTTTGTCGAAGCCACAGGAGTACAGCTTCTGCACAAACTCTAACATCTAGTATTTAAGGCACAAGAAAGCAGGAGGGAAAACTAAAGGTGGGAAATTCTGTCCTGAATCAGCCACCAGTCGAATTGTTTACCCCCCTTTCCTGGCCAAATCTGTAAAATATGAAAATGAGGTTTAAATATTAACCCCCCACACACACACACACACACACACACACACCGTTTTTAACATTGTTAAACACGTTTAGTAACTTTTGAATAAATGAAGCAACATGAAGATTAAGTAAATCATGACCAGCATCAGATACCAGAACCAAGAAAAGTCCAGTGGTCAGTTACATGGAGTTTTAGTGCTTCAGGTGCCTGCCTAACTGTATTGTGCATACATTTTCTTATCACCTCTATTACTCAAGTCAGTGACAGACTGGTCCAACAAAGTCTCTGTATGATGGCAGACCAACAAATAATAGTCTCAGACTGAGCCAAAATCAACATCTTAAAAAGTTCATCCAAAAGGTGCCATTTTGGTAAAATTCCAATGTCATTCCCTATTAATGAACCAATATTCAATACTGTGAACCAATCTGCTGAGTCAGCTGTGAAGACTGCAAACCTGAGTAGGCTCTCCAGACCATTTCAACTGAAGATGGATCTAAGCCTAGATTGGGACCATTTGGCTGGATGGACACTCACATAGCTGCAAAAAAAATGTAGAAATGACAAAATAAAAAAGCACAAACTGCACCTGTAACAAAAATAGACATTATCATCTGGGATTAAACATCTAATATATTTCAAAAAGGCACTTGATCGCCAACACGTGACCCTCTTTATGATCTCAATAAATAGGCCGTCTACAGCCATGTCAGTAGCTCTTCCAATATGGAAGGAGTATGGCAATATACCAGGGCCAGACAAAATTTGAATCTGTAATGTTTTATGAATTACTGTACAAAACATCCCAGGAGTGATCTTTTTATTCTGTAGTTTTGAAAAAGTCACTCCAATTGTGAAACAGGACAGCACAAGTTAAACAGTGTCATACCCCACAGTAAAGAAGAGGAACACAAAAAAATTTATATAGTTGTCTCTGAGACTGTTGGTTCATCTTATATTAATGAAGCCAAATGGAGACAGTATCTCAACAGGTTAAATACAGCAAGGGCTCACCTACTTGAAAAGCCCCCCCAAGTATAACCCAAATAACTAACATCACAAATGCAGCATAAAGAATAAAGTTGGGCATCAGTTTGTATAACCAATCAATAATAACGATTAACAAACTTCTATCAGTGAGGTGATGGCAATCTGCTGCAAGTGCCAAAGTTTCATCCCACTGTAACCAATCTGGATACCACCCAATCCTTTGTAAACTCAGGCAAACCTAGTGTTTTTGCTCAAAAGCAAAAACTTGATAAAAGAATGCAAAGCATCTTGGCGTCTTCATTGCATAAAAATCCTATGTGGGCTATTTTGCAGTCACCCTAATCATAATGCTGCTTTTAAATGATTCTCCACTAACAAAAAATACCTGTAATCAGGTCTTAAAGGTATAACACTCAAATAAAGCTTTCCAAACGCATTATATATATTAAAAATCAACAATACTAAATATAACAATATAAAATTCAGCTTAGTTTAAATAACCAACTTATCATATGTTTATTTTAAAATACAACATAAAAATGTTTTATTCCTGAAAAGAACACAAAATCAACAAGATAAAATGCTAATATTCATTAGCCCCTGTTTTTAGCACTTGAAGTAGGGAGAGGTTGTCATTAATCCATAGGTAGTGTGTGCCAGCCAGCTTTACTTGCCACCACAACTGCCTTTCCATCCCCCCCCCCCCAGGCTAGGTGTCACATACTCCAATATACAAAATAAAAACCCTTTGTAGTTAGAACAATTAATGGAGTGTCTATATAAAATGTTGTTAGTGTTTTTGAAGCCGTGGTGGTGCAGCGGTAGTGTTGTTGCCTCACAGCAAGAGGTTCTCCCATTTGATTCTTGGCTGGAGTGCGGGGAGTGCCTTCTGTGTGGCGTCTGCATGTCCTCCCCGCAGTTGGGTGGGCATTTGAAAGACATGCGTAAATGGGCGTGCCTTTGTTGAAGGTTGAACATCGAGCTGGCACCTTGGCGTTCGTCAAAATCTACTGCCAATCATTAGCGGACCAGAGTTCCACTGTGGCGACCCCTAACTGGGAAAAGCCGAAAGACAACACAGTGTTTTTTGCTCCTATTTCATACCCATGTTCATAAATTCACTTTTTAAAACAAATCTCGGTCTTCCTGTACATAAAAAGCTGGTCATGTACTACAGGTAGCTAAATAGACCATTGCTTTTTCTAGTAGAGTTTCTATATCTAGGGTATATAGTAGTCTTAGCTATGTCTTTCAAGTAAACAACTGGTTGTTCTAAAATATGATTACATTGCACATAGCTGTCACATTTTTCATACCCTTGTTGTATCCTTTACTACCTGTTTTGTTTTCCAAAATATTCTTTAAATTGGGGGCTGTTTTACAGGTGAATAGAGGTCTTTTCCTCACAAATTATTTCACTTTTTCATCAGATGTCATGAGCCCCCAACATTTTTCAACAGTAATTTTAATAATTGTGAACCCTGCACTATTTTCTTGAAGAAAGGCTCTTATAAATTCTCTCTTATCCGTGTGTTCACTTACAATATTCTCTCCATTTCTACCAATCCATCTTGAGGGTGTATATGTATTGATGGGCCTCACATCTGTTAAACCTTTTCCCAACAAAGGTTCATATTTATTTCCCCAGTTGTTATAACATAATCACTAATATTCTTTAAAAATGAATATCAGTAGTCCCTTTCTAAAAACATTTTCTCAAGTTTTTCCTTTCTGCATCAAATATGGTTTTAGTGGATATCATCCTAGTCCATCTAATGAAATGGAGGTAGTTGTTAGAAAAGGTAGGTTTGCGGTATATATTAGAGGCAAAAGCATGACTGTTCTTACTGAGGGAAACATTCAAATAATTAATGGTATTATTTTCTATTTGGTGTGTAAATTTGAAGAAATGGGAAGAATTGTTGATGTATTCTGTAAATTTTTCAATTTGAGGGCTACCTCTACGCCATAAAATAAAAATATCATCCGGGAACCTCAGATATAAATTTCTATGTTCCTGGAATGGGGAGTGTAACACAAACTCCTTTCCCATGTCAGCGTAATGAGTTTTGCAAAAAATGGAGGCACAAGCTACCTCCACAACCACCCAGTTTTCTGTCTAAAGATGTTACCTTCAAACCATATATAATTGTTAACAGGAACAATTTCCATACACTCCATAATAAGACAGATTTTTGGGGGGGTCCAAAATTTCCAAATTTAAAAGTACCTCATTAAACATGTCTAGGCCCTCTTTTTGGGGTCTACCACATCAATAGTTAAAAATGTGAGGTTGTTATCCAAGTACTCAGGTTTAATTCACCAAAAAAATTCCAAGAGTCTCTAATAATTCAACTTAAGCTATTTTGAATTGGTTTTAATGGTCTATCTACCTGTAAAGCAAAGGGATGAATTTAGCACCTGGTGCTGACATAATTGGCCTAAAAGGTAGTTCAGCTAGATTTTTGTGCAATTCTGGAATTCCAAAATAAACAGGTATTATTGGATGCAAATTCCTTAAAAACTTATATGTGTTAAGGTCCACCCAGTGCTGCAATAATTAATCTTCAAGAAAATATTCTATGTTGCTATATGAGGTGTTTACTTCATTAATGGAGTGCCTTTCAAAAATTATTTCATCATTCAATGGTTTTAACATTTCCTCCTTATATTTGTGGTTATAAAATATTACCACATGCACACTCTTGTCAAGTTTAATAAATCTAATCCAATGACCCTTTTAAGATTTTCTAACAGATATCATTCATCCTTAATAAGGTTGAATTTCTTATTTTTACCATCACTATAAAACTTGTAAATATCTCGTTTGCATCCTTTTGAGAAAACCATAGCTGTACTTTTTTCCTTTAAATTTAAATAGTTAGAATAACACTGAGTTTTAAGTTACTTCTCTCCTGTTCAACTTGCTGGTATTGTAAGCATAATTAATTTTCCTAATAAATAATTTGAACTCAATCAAACTATCAGCTAGGTTGTATTTCGTGGTGGTGACAAAGGTAAAGCCTGTTTCAAATAAAGAAAAAAGCTTGTCGGTTACCTTAAAATAACTATAGTTGTAAATAATAAAGTTGTTGTTCCGAGTAATCACCAACGTAAAAGGGCCATTAGCTTGACTGAAATTTGCCTCCAGTGACTTCTGTATCTTCCCCTCTCCCCTTTCTTATTCTGTCCTCTTTTGAAATGCCCCCCTCAGTGAGGCTTGTGGAACTCCCTATGTGGCTCTGGGAGAGAATGAGTCCTGATGGCTAACCTCTCTGACCTGGATTTTCCTTTTTACAACTAGTGATTTCATTTGCATTTGTCTGGCATTCTAGCTGTTTTTCTCTAAGTTGCTGTACTAGGAGTGCAGCTGAATAGCTATTATTCAACAATCATCTAAAAAAAGTCTAGGATATTGTGGGGTTTTCTCTAATTTTGTGACAATCTTTCTGAATTTCAGTCTGTAAGTGAGAAAGGCAGTCTGCTAAAATGTTGGATTTAACAGGAACATCCTAGTCTCTAAATCACATCTGTACCTTCAAATTTGTAAAATGAGCTGCCAAAGCAACAATTAGAACCTCTTGGACTTTTATTTAAGACATGGACAACAGGCATGTTGTCAGAATGAAAAACTATATTATTATGATAAAATAAGTCACCCTTAACAGCAGTTGCTGTCTAAATGGACATCAACTGAAGTAATGTAATGTAATATCCTTCCAAACCTTAGGGTTCCACAAAATCTGATCTAGAAATAACACCCATGCCAAAAGCCTCAGCTGCTTCCATAAACAATAGCAACTTTGAAGAAACCCAATCTTATTGCCAATAAACAATATCATTGTAGTGTAATAAGAAAAACCTCCCAATGCAAAGATCCTGCTTGAATCTTTCAGCTACTCTTACCCAATGATGTTTTATTTTACCACCCTTTAGACGATTGTCAATCCCCTGTATAAAAAGCCTACCTGTGGAAATTGCCCAACACAAAAACAGAAGTTAACCAAAAGTTGCATGACATGCTGAATCCTACCTTTTTAAAGCTTAAGAAGTGATGTATATATGCCCCCAGTTTTCTGTTTTTTTAGGCCCCTCCAAATTTCCCTTTTGACAATGGAACTCTCATGTCAGAGCACAACTGTGGGCATGTATTCAAAGCCTGAATGGCACCCAAAATTTCTTCTCCAAAAAAAACAAAAAAGTCATCTAGATAGTGGACAGCAAATTGTCCTGGAGATCTTTTCTGCCAAGCCCAGTGAAAGGACAAAGTAATTTTCTCGAAAGTGGCACAAGCCACTGAGCACCCCATGGGCTTTGCTGTATCTACATACAAGTCCCCAAATGCCTAAAAACACAGATCCTTTGATGAAATAGTAAAAGTTGAAAGGCTGACTCAATATCTGATTTTGCAACCCAAGGATCAGTAAATCTGATAATGACAACTGTATTCTCTAAAGTAGAATAATAGACTTGGATATTTGATATACTGATACTGTCAATGACAAAAAACCCAATGGGGAAAGACAAGTGGTGAATAACCCAGTACTGTCCTGGGGTACTCTTTGGGACCACCCCTTTGAGGAAAACTTGAAACCTGCCAAGTGAGGGGAATGAGAAGGTCCTAAAGCCCCACCCTCATTAACTTCTTTTGTTACTGAGCTCCAATCTTTATCAAATACCAATTTAAGTTGGAACAGTTTCTGAAATAAGGTGCCACAATCATTTTCTATGGGCATCCAAAAGAAAATATATAGTCTAGTCCCTTCTTATCTGAAACATTAGGATAATGTGACAAAATCATTCTTAAACCATCTGGCTTAACTAGAAAAAGAGTTATAGAATCTCCTATGGTGAAAATGAAAGGGGACTCCTCCTCTAACACTGCAAAATGTCAAGGTGCCCATTGTCCCATTACCTGGTGCAATACAGAATGACCCATCACTGAAAGGAGTTTTGTAAGCTGGCACCTGACCCTCGTTATCCCAACACCTAAGGATCAGGGGCCCCTTGCCATGTTAGAAGCAGCATGATGGCTAAATACAGATAAACACTGTTAAACGCCCAGCATGCTTTTATTTATTTATTTATTTGTTGATTGATTTTCATTTGTTGACAGGGAAAGTCCACTGCATCAAAAACCCATTTTCCGTGGAGGCCTTGGGAGAAAATCTCCAGAAGTGTAACAAATAAAAATGAATCTGACATATGTAAATCAAATTTCACAATGTATAAAAGGAGAACATGTATAACACAATTCAGATCAGAGTTAACATCATTAGGCTATAGGAGTCAATAAGTACAGGTTAAGTTACATATGTAGAATAGTATAGATATGAAACAGTACTACCATCTGTAGCGTGTGTTAACTATACAATTGCATTGCTAGGTAACAAGAACTGGAGTTATAGGACTTGTTATTATTTACTGCATAATACAAAAATGAATTCAAGGACTGTTTTAGGGTGGTTTGATTGTTTGGCAGGGGCAGGAGGGATTGTTTAGGTAGTAGGATTTGTTTTTTGTGCAGTCAATTTGAGTTATTTGGGAGGGTAAGGTATTCCATAGCTAGGCAATGCTATGAGAGTACAGCTCTTTTATTTGGTTTTGTTATGGTAAGTAGCTGTTTGCTTGAGGATCTTGGTGTCCATGAAGGAGTATATATGTGTAGGTTGCAGCTGAGTGCTGGACAGTCACTGGGTCTGAAGATTAATTTAGGGACTAAGATGAATTGGGTATAGTAGAGCTGGTGGGGAAACTCAAGCCAATTCATTTCTGTAATAGCTTAGCAATGATGTGAACGGTAAGGGTTTCCGGAGGCAAATTTGGCTCTTTTATAACCACAGGAATGTCGTTTTTTTAGTAAGGGTTGAGTTAAGGTTTGTAAAGATTGCACTGCTGTACAAAAGGGAGGGCCTAAGTAAGGTACTGGCAAGTTTTTGGTGCGGTTGTCCAGGTAAAGTTTGTAGCGATAAAGCTTGCCTAGTTTAGTGTGTCTTCTTTATTGCACTGAGTATATGAGTTTGCCATCTATTGTTATGCCCAACAATTTAGCTGTTTTCACTATTTCTATTTCTGTACCATCCTTAGAACAGATTTTGCAGTCTATATCTGGTGATTTTGTGGAGAAAAGTGGAGAAAAGTAAAAGTTGAGTCTTTTTAGGGTTTAACAGGAGTTGAGCATTTAGCCAGGATTCGACTGAGGTATAGCTTACTACAGCTGTCCTCCAGTTGTTCAATAGCAGAAGGCCTGTGTTTATCTACCATAACTTCCAACCAGGCGGTTACTTGCTTTCTCTTCCCACTTAAGAGAAGGGCCCACTGCTTTTAATTTTATAAACCTTTGGTCATAACACAGCCATGACCCCCCCAAACACTGTGTTTCATTAAGGGATTTAAAATACGCCAAAAGGGTAATGCTTATCTGGGGTCTTTCTCCACTATAATGTCCTAATTTTTAATGCTTTGACCAGCTTGGGTTAAAACAGGTCCTTGCATAAAATTTTGGAGAACCAATAATGGATCTATTCATTTTTACCTCAACTTTCCTTTTTTCTTTTTTTTAAGAGCAGCTCAAGCCTCCACCTACAGACAAGGATTCCATCTGACAGGAATCCAGAAGGCGGGAACCAGAAGTGCAGAAAATCATACTGCCTAGGGTGAGAATTCTGTGGGTGCAAAATAAACTCTCCTACTTTATAAAACTGGGGAGGGGGGAACAACTGGATAAAATATAGGAAATCTGAAACATGGCACAGGATACACCAAGCAGCACAGAGCAAAAGCTGGTTCTTGGATTGCTCTACCCTCTGCTTTAATTTTGAAAAAGTGGGAACAATCTAGAAACCCACTGAAACAAAATACATTAAAAATAAATTAAACTCCCCCACCCTTTAATAAAATAACTCATAAGAATATTTCTAACTGTCCCTATGTTTCAGAGATGACCCTGGTTTTGACTCAATTTTTTTAGCTCTGTTCCGCTTAATCCCTCCCCAAACTTGGAATTTATGTAGAAAAGGTGATGAATTGCACTTAAAATAATGACATAATTAGACTTATAAAGTACTTTTTTGTCAGAAAATATATATTAATTCACATATTGTCATTCTGTCAATGTCTAAGTTAACAGTACTAATACTTTAAAAACCCAGCCCTTAAAACACAACAACCCTAAGCTGAAACTATGATGGGTGCACACACTTAAGAAGAAACAAATAGAAATTGTTACAAAAACACCCAAATGTTAACAGCAAGAACAAACAAATCACATAGGTAGATCCTAGGATCAAACTCAAGTCATCAGCAACCAAATCCGAAAAGGTAACTACTTCTCCAAACTGACCTTGAAATAAGCCTGGATTATTTTCTATTAAAACAAAGGCTTCCTGCCTTTCTTTTTTCTTCTTTTGTTAAAAAAAAAAAACAAAAAAAAAACAAAAAAAAATTTCTTTTTATTTTCATTAATATTTCTTATACTGCTTGGATACATACAAACATGCTTTAAAACATATTTTGTACAGATGCATATAAATATACGCTTCACAATACAATATTTTTAAAGAAAATATTTTTTTGTAAACATTTTTTAGAAATGTTTTAATTTATTTATTAGGTAGGCTTATGTATGCAACTAATGTTCCTTGATATTTACAATATAGTAGAACTGTTTGTTTTATTTGAAGGGAGGTGGAGTTTGCTTTCTAAGCAAGAAATGGACAGCTACTCATATTACTATTTTTAAACATGTGATAGGAAGGAGGGGAATTTAAACCCCAGTGTTTTAAAATGTTTTTATCTGAAGAAGTTGTTTTTTGTAAACAACGAAAAACATTGTTAAAGCTTAATAAAATTGTTTCCTGCATCTGTGTGGAAAGAGGTCGTGTTTTGAGTGATTTGACTTGCACTGCTTTGGCGTTTTTGGAATTTCTTGCAGTGTTTACATTTTTACAAGTTTGTCTTTTGTACTGACTAAATGATGGTAACCCTTTGTCCCAGTATAGAGCTTCCCCCTTCCCTTGAGAATCAGGTGCCTCACTAGCTACCTGCCTCAGGCCTTGCAATGTAGGGTCTGAGAGCTGAGCCTATCTCAACTCTCTCTTTGTAACCCTTCCCAGGTCCCCTTCTACAGGAAGTCTGGCATCCTCTGACAGTGGTGCCTCACTGTCAGCCTGGGTACTACTTCTCACCTCTGCCTTTGCAGTCCCTCTGTCCAAGGGAACATCAGTACCCACAAGCAGCTGTGGCTTGCCTTCAGTTTCACTGCTACAGAGTAGCTCTTTCCCTGAAGTAACCACCTCACCAGTCCTGGCTGCAAGTATGCAGTTTGTCTGGGTCTCCCCCAGGCTTCCAGACCCACATGCTTGTCTCCTAGTCTGACTGTGTGTAACTGCATAAGCACATGATACTGCCTCATCCAAATCCTTCCCTATCAGGACATATGCAGGATGGTAGTTCGGTACCCTTGTTGTCTCAAGACAACCTACTATTGGCATTTTGTCTTCCCCACTTACTGGCTCTCTCACCTTTTGTTTCCCACCTTGCCTCTGTGGAAATCTGTATGCCACATGGCCCACTGGTTGCATTCAAAACATTTAACCCTAGGTCCTGGATATATACCTAGACTAGTGGCTTCCCCTGCTACTGGCAGATTCTGTTGGAGCAGTTTGTGCTGCCCACCATGGGTTCCTTTAGACCCATGAGCAGTACTGGGGGTTGCTTTCCTGTGCAGGGATGCCCTGCTTGCTAGGTATAGGTCTCCCTTCTTCCCCAACTCATCTGAAGTAGCACATTGTCTATCAGCTAACCAGATCCTCATGTCCTCAGGCAAAGTGGTAAGGGCTTGTTCCCTCATCAAAAGGTCTGCCAACCCTTCAGAAGTGGTGACCTGACATCCACTCACCCACCTATGAAAATACGTGTTCAGTTCAGCAACATATTCACACACACTTTCATCTGCCTGGTGTCTATGCTCATGAAACTTTTTCCCATATGTTTCAGGTATTAGCATAAAACATTGTAGCAAGCAATGCTTAACAACAGTGTAATTAAAACAGTCAACATCAGACATTTTAGACAACAGAGTTACAGATTTATCATAGAGTAAGGGGGTCAGGAACCGTACCCAGAGCCTTTGGTCAACATCAAACTGTTTACATACCTTCTCAAACATATGAATGAAACTATCAAAATTATCCCCCTCTTTAAACTGTGGATGAAATTTACTGACATTTTGTGCTTCTGGGGTCCAGTTACTCCCTTCCCCATTACCTCCATGACTCTGGCAAAGAGTCAATATCTCCCTCTCATGCTGCCTCTGCCTCTCCTTTTCCTCAGCTTCCAGGCATAGTAGTTTCTCATTCTCCTCAGCCTGCAGATTTCTCAGTCTCTCAGCTGCTTCTATTTCCAAATGCCTGGCCTAACTCAAGTCTCTTTAGCTCCAGATGGATTTTTAAGTCCTCTGCAGAAAGGTTGAGCTGTCCATTCTCTGAGGGTGGTACATCTCCGCTGCCAGTCTGATCGTCCACCTGGTTGGTGTTTTCTGATGCAGCTGTGACCAAAGCTGCAATCATGTCTGCCTTAGTCAGGTTTCCATTCACCAGTTCCCTAGCCTGGTACATCTCAGCCAGCTGTCTCCTTGTCAGCTTTCCATATTCCTCTGCTGACATGCTGCCTGCTTTCCCTGACTAACTAAGCTAACAAAAGAAATAAAACAATTGTGATCTCAACTCTTGAGTATTCACTGCGTGGCTGATTTAGAGTACAAAACACCTTCAGAGATCACTGTACACAAGCTACAGGAATTCACTTTACTCACACCGCTACAAGCCAATTAGTATTTGCCAACCGATTAATACATGGTATGGCTATGTGGCTATCCCACCACTGCCAAACAATTAATATGTGATGCCAATGCACTGGCCCAGCAATCAAGGAGCCTCAATCCTTACAACTAACACCAGTGAGGGGTGTCCATATAGGGAAAGGATAACAAATACACACACAGTAAAGTACAATTTCCCTTAAGACACACAGAGATCACAGTCAGTCTGGGGCTGGTTTCTCCTTTTCTCTCCAGGTTCCCAATAAGAGTCCCCACTGGCACAGTTATAGGGTTACGATTTCAGCCGAGTAGGCAAGCCAAAACCTCTAGTACCAACTCTGTCCTACTAGTGCTTTGTGTCCCTGCCCAAATAGCTGACACACACACACACACACACACACACACACACACACACACACACACTTTGAGATATGAGTTATATACAAACACACAGACACTAATGGGAAAGACTGGCACAGGTTCTCCAGCTATGCCCCCTTATGCCCAAATTATAAGGTAGTACTGACCTGCCACCACCTACTCCTATCAGCTACTCAAAAGGCCCTTACTAAAGGGTGTCCAATTATTACTGTGCAATATTATTATCCAAATAGGTAGTCTAGACCAGGGCTAAAACTATTGGAGTGGCTTTGTACAGTTTTACCAAAGACATGCACGTACTCTTAAGAGCTTGAGTTATCTCTACAGAAAACAACCACAGTTGAAAGGTTTAAAAATATTTAATAATAAATAATAAAAACACAAGACAATACTTCTTACTACACAGTGCTAGTCAAGAGTACAGAAATAACAGGAAAATGCTTAAAATAATACAGTAGAATAGTTCTGACATCAACACAGAAAAACAGTCTAATCTTCCTACGTCCTAGCTATTTTTAAGCGAAAACACAGTTCTAAAATAAACTTACATACAGAATACAGGCAGTACTGGTGGTAAGTTGGATGTTCTCAAGACAAAATGCTCTGAGCGCTCTGATTCTCTCTCTTTAAATTGATAACACAGAGCTGCTTCATGTGACATTATTCTTCACACTTCTCTAGTGTTCCCAGGCTAACAGAAACTACATTTACATTGTTTACACCTGGTTAGAAACCTGAGTAATAAAGGGCATTTATACATGCAAATTCTAGCTATTAATTCTGGTCTTAAAACAATAGGCAGGCTGCTTCCCTCTAGACATATCGACTCTGAATTTTGACATCAAAGACTGTCATAAAATGCTTGACTTATCTTTCTTACAGAAGAGTGCAGTGTTGTTGCATTTTTACAGTTCAATATCCAATGCAGTCTTTTCACATTTAAGAAAACAAGCCTGTGGCTTACATTAATATTTAAAAATGACAGAATTTTCTACAAAATTCTTTCTGGCTAGGCTGGCAGCCTTCACCTATCTTCACAATAGCTTTTAACCTTTTAATCCATGAAATCTAAAATGAAGGAACAAAGACCCAAAAATAGGGATGGATTTTAAACATAACTCTTATAAACTTATAAAGTTGCTGGAATAACATGTTTTGTATTGCTATACATTTTCTAAAGGATATAAAGTCTGAAACTCAAATGTGAGTCATTATATAGTGATGTCATTCCTCACTGATGTGCCAGAAAATCACAAATTTTATGAGGACTAGACAAAAATAAGGTATAAATCTTGGACATTCTGTGAATATTTGAACAACTGAGACTTAGGAAGAGAAGCTTTTGATAGACCAGTACAATTTTTACACAACTTAAGCATTTGAAGGACTAGATCGATGTTTACTGCTAAAATGATTAAATTGCCTGAGATGAAATTAACACATATGGAGTCGACTATTTTTAGTCTGATAAAGGGTAGCGTACTACAATTAGCTCTGCATAGGGGAAGTGATAACTGTCTTTTAGATGGCATTTCTTGATAATCATCTTTGAGACTCTTCTTTTTAATTTTTACCTGGGTGACATTTTTCCTAAGGAGGTTCTAATAAAATATTCAAACAGCATACTAAGTGGAGTCACACCTATCATGGAAGACAAATAGCATTCCAAATGTTCAACAAGTGAAATAGACCATCTGCAAACCATAGTTTTGTAGGTTGCATCTCAAGTGATTTGTTCTACGACCTTTGATATAGTAGATCACTCCCCTTAATATGTCTCACCCCCAGTTCAAGCTATCACCTTCCTTTAGCTGATGGTAAAGTCGCTGGCTCTGCAGCAGTCATATCGGAGAATATCCAATCATGGCTCAAAATATGCTCACATGACGTGCCCCACAAAGAGCTTTGTTTGAATTTCTATTTAACATTTTTACAAAAAACATGCCCTAGTCATGCATACCTGGAGAAATAATTTATTATATTATAAGTGACCACCAACTATTCTACATCAACAGCTAAATTAGTAAGTCCCTACAAGCTGCATTTAATAACTTATAGAACTGGTTATCTAATTACAGAATGAAACTCTTTTGTAACAAAACAAAAATAGTATTACTTTACTCAGGGCAAAACTCTTGACAAAGATGGAAATCCCTCTTAAATATGTCTCCTCATTAAGACAGTAAGAGTCACCTTTCAAATAATAAAAAAAAAACTCAGGACAAAACTCTTGACAAAGATGGAAATCCCTCTTAAATATGTCTCCTCATTAAGACAGTAAGAGTCACCTTTCAAGTAATAAAAAAAAATCAACTTGCAAATACATAAAGACAAGGTAGCTAGGTTAGTGTACTTTGTAATGTATAAGAGATCTCATTCCCACAAGCTACAGTCAGTTCTGTCAGTGTATTTATTCTAGCAATTCCCTTTTACTACTCTTCAGTCCTTGACAAACTTTCGGACCTACCCATTCAAAAACTGAAATTAACATGTCACTCAGTCTTTCATTTTACAACAGGTGACCCTGCATATCAGTTAAAGTAAAATGTGGGCAAGAATTTCAAAGCATGTTACCCTCCCTAGGCTAAGTATTGGTTACTCCAATGAGGTTCATTGAGTTTTCCAGCCCTATACCTCCAAAACAAATCCCCCAAATTCAGCCATTCACACAGTGTTATATCCTTAGTTGTCAACTCAGGGCCTTCAACAAACATGTTACCCATATGATTTTATAGCAAACAAGGAAATACCGATTCCCTAACTAAAGTTTCAAACCTCACTACCAAAGCTACCTTCAAACCTTTGATAAAGGACTTCCAGGCCTTTATCTGATAGTGCCATCATGTGTAACAGCACATCATGACATACATGTACCTTTTACACGCAACACATCATCAAGCCAATAGTTGTATTGCCTTTACTTACTTACCTTCAAAGTGCTGTTGGAACGTTCTCCCTATTGAACCAAACCTTCTTTTTCCTGCTAGAGTAATCAGTATAATATAGTGTTACATACTGTAATGAGCACACATATAAAATCCTTATTGTCTTATTTGAATATGTAATCACATAATCAGTAAAAGTAAGAATTATTATATTTGAGGTCCAGTTTACCTTGTTTTCATAGGTCACTGTCCAGTTATTAACTGCTTATGCTGTTACTGTGTATCACAAATAAAGGCCGATGATTATTTCTGATTATATGTCTATCATTACAATTTTGACTTTCCATTGAGTGAAATTGAAAATTATTGCTCCTGGAGGTTTTCTTCCAAGGCATTAGCTAAAAAAAGCATCTGGTACCTTGTTGACAATACTTGTAAACAAATGAAATGAATGTGAAACAAATAACTAAATTAAATAAAATGAATATTCAGAAGACTGTTTCCAGCAAGTAATTCAGATGCTAATATCAAAAATTAAATTCTCTTCTATGTCACTCCATCTTTTTCTGTATAGGACTCTGGTTAAATCCTGTTGATCTAAGAACACAAATTAATGACCATCTTAAATTTAAAACATATTTAGAAGAAATGGGCAAATAAAGTGAGTAGTTCATTCAAAATTGTGCATGTTTAGGCAGAAAACAACATCCAAAGCCCTTATGTTTCTCAGCCTAATAAGAGAGTTGCTTGAATATTTTTTATGTTTTTTTTTTTTTTTTTGGTGGTCCACTGTGACTACATTGCTTGCTTTAAGGATAATTAGTACAAAGAAGTTAGGCCTGTAAAATAACTGACTTTACCCATTTCAGATCGGCAGAGTGATGAAATAAGCTCAGAGGTGATTCTTGATAAAATATAAATGGATAACATTTTAATGACTATGGTCCTTAGGGATTCACATAAGTCCTTCAGTTTTGTACTCAGTAAGAATAATGGTTTATAATTGTAACCAAAGAATAGTTGGTGTATGCACACTCCAAATGACCATTAAATAAATCCAAAGAAGAACGTAGTCCAAACCAAAAAATGGAATTTATTGAACACAAAAACCACGTATTGACCTAGGTTTCGTCTTAACAGTAAGACTTCTTTGGAATGCTAAAATGTTAAAAAGCCACACTTTAAATAAATGAATGAACACACCCCCTGAAACAATCCAATTAATCAATCATCCATTTAAAAATGTCTTGAAACAAGACATAGACTAAAACCTACACATATATACAATATATATATATATATATATATATATATATATATACATACATATATAACTGTTAAATAAACATAAATAAATATATTATATATATATATATATATATATATATATATATATATATATATATATATATGAAAAAACCTTGTCAAGACTTCCCGGTAATATATTTAAGCCTAAGTATAGGCTTTATAGAACAAAAATCATTGAGACCGGGATAATTTTGTGCGTCCAATTTAATTTGCCACCTAAGTTCACATAAATCCAAATGGACATCTAATATTTTTCCTTGTAAATCATGTTTAATTTATTGCAACACACAAAACTTGAACTCGTGTGTGGGGTTACTAGCAATATGTCTAGCTAAGGCATTTGTAGATTTAAGGTGTTTGATGTTCTCTAACCCTCTCCCTAAAAAACCTACAAGTTTTCCCTATATAAAATACCGGACATTGTTGACATTTTGCCAAATAAACCACATTCTTAGAAAAACAATCGAAATGACCTAAAATATAAATATGATGATTGTTAATAGTAAACCTGTGGCCTGTTGGCAATATAAATGGACAAATTGAGCATCTCCCACACTTAAAATTACCTAAAACCCTATTAGTGGACAAAGCCTTAGAAAGAGAACACCTTTCAAAAATATCCTTAAATGCAAGGTCTTTCCTAAAAATAAAAGTGGGACTTGAACCCAACTTGGTTGCAACATTTTTGTCAAGTTGTAATATGCCCCAATTCTTTCTAATCATATATGTTAACCACTCAGAGTCCCCATTGTATGTGGAAATAAACATTAATGGAGACCCGACCAATTGATCCTCACCATTATGTTTCCTAATATAATTGGCTGTATTGTTAGAATTAAGAATAGGTTGATAAATACCTATATCCCTTTTATGTTTAACCTCATTAAATAATTCCATGCATACATTTTTGGAATACCCTCTATTTAAAAACAAATTGATCATGTAATTTAATTCGTCCACAAATTCTTGATTGTCACTGACCATCCCGGCTGCTCTAACCATTTGGCCCTTAACTATGCCTCGTTTTTGATGGTTGGGATGCCAGCTACTATACTGTAAATATAAAATAAAAAGTAGCTTTCCTATAAATGTTAGATTTAATACTCTTAGAAACCCTATCAATAGTCAATCTGACATCCAAATAAGTTATGGTGTCAACATTATACCCATGTGTAAATTTTAAGAACCCTACAGTACTGTTAATATAATTAATACATTCGTTCAAAACATCAATTTTACCATCCCAGATGATAAAAATATCATCCAGGTAACGTGTATATGTTTTAATATTTTCATAATAAACACTAGTGAACAAAAAGTGTTGCTCCCAATAAGCCATGATATAATTGGCACATGCGGCCCCCATAGCCACTCCAGTGCATTGCTTGAAATAATGTCCTTCAAAAAATAAAAAATTATTAACTATAACTACTTCCATTAATCTAACAAAAACATCAATTTGATCTTGTTCATACATACCCGTTAACAATAACTGATGTTCCAACCATGTGAGACCTATTTCATGTGGAATTACCGAAAATAGATTACATGTATCAATAGTTAAAAAAATAGTATTATTATTAACTTTAATATATTTAACTTTCTCCAAAAAATCCCATGAATCTTTGGTGATGTAAGGGAATTTTTTTAATTCTAATTTCATATGATAATCCAAAAACTGACTGATAAAATGTGGTTTACTTCTCTTACCATTGACAATGGGTCTAAATTTAACATTGTCTAGCCCTTTATGAATTTTTGGTATACCAAAGATACCACTGACTACCGGATATAAATTAGTCATAAATTCAAAATCTTTTTCTGTTATTTCACCTTGATAAAGCATATCCTCCAGCATGAAATCTAATTTTTTAAAAGCAACATTAATTTCATTCATACTGACTTCAGTATATGTATCATCATTTAGCATGGACATCATAATATTCACATAGTCATTATTATCCACTATGACCACCCCATTGCCCTTATCTTGATAATTCATTAATTAAATTAGCCTCTTCATCAGTTAAATTAGCAGGTATAAACCTTGATCGTTGCTTAAAGTGCTCCCTAATGTCCATTTCACATATTTTGTCAAAAACAGCAACCATTGGATTCATTGGCGGATTAAATTGATTCGATCTTGATAGTACTTTCTGTTTGCCAATGCCACCCACATCACCAAAATATGCTTTTAAATTCATCTTACGTACAAATAATTTTAAGTCAATAATGGTATCTACCAAATTTCCTTTTTTACAAGGGACAAAGGTAAAACCCTTAGAGAACAAGTTAACATAATCCGTATTGAATGCATAATGAGAATAGTTAATTTAAAATCACGTGCCTGATTTTCCAAATGACCATTATACAATGACCTCCCATTAATATTCCAAAATGTGCACGCTGATTGGTCAGCATGCCATTATAAATCAGACTTATACTAATGGAAAAAGGTCCAGTCGCCCGGACTTTTTCCATTAGTATAAGTCTTTACTTTTTTTTGTGTTAGGCAGCAACAGAGAACAGAAGAGCTCCATTGCTGTAATCTCGCTATATTAAATGAGTTTAACATAGCGAGATATCTTAAAAAAAAAAACAACGGAGATCTTCCTTTTTCTGTTGCTTTTTTTAAAGCTGTCTTGCTATGTTAAACTCATTTAACATAGTGAGACAGCTTTAAAAAAGGGAACGGAGATCTTCCTTTCTCCGTTGCTTTTTTTAAAGATATCTCGCTAAGTTAAACTCATTTAACATAGCAAGACAACTTTAAAAAAGCAACATAGATTTTCCTTTCTCCATTGCTTCCTCTACACATAGCTCTGATGTACTGTGTAAGCATACGCATGGGCAGTACATCAGAACTGCTCCAGGATACTGGACAGCTGCAGAAGGGCAGCACGGAGGCATTATACAGTGCCTTATTTAAGAAAAGTAAGTATTTTTTTTTAAATAATGGCATTGTATAATAGCAATAACCCACACCTGGGTGTGGGTAATGCTGGATTTACCCACGGTTGTCTTTGTTTGGCCACTCGAGCTTCACCCTCATGACCAAACCACACCAACTGTGGGTAAATCCAGCATTACCCACAACCAGGTGTGGGTTATTGCTTAATTAACCCACACCAGGGTGGGGTCACCACATGAAAATGATTAAAAGATATCAGTACCAATGTTATTTTAGAATGTGGTGTTAAACATAAACCCCTACTGTGAATTGGGGTTATTAAAAGGCTTATCTCACACCCATAGTACTGATAGAAGTACCAATATAATTAATATAACATTTTGAGACAACTTTATTTGTACAGAATAATTCAGGGGATAACATGCTAAAGTTGAAAATTAGCAGTAACTGGTGTATTTTTAAGAGTAATGACATAATTTTCAAAACATTACGAGATTACACCCATTTACAAAACAGCAAATAATTTGAAAAAAGTGTGTTAGAATGTATAAAAGATCAAAATAAATCATCAGCTATTCAAGGCACTAAAAATTGCAGGAGTGGTAATCAATGCATACATATACCTGATACTACTCCCAGAATATTATGGGGGAAATTCATGAAGCAATGGACATAGCAGGTTGTTTTTAAAAATGGTCATTGTGGCACTACATAGGTAGTAAACATAGTAAGATGCTTGTTATGTTCTATAGTTTATGCTGGAAAAAACAGGACTTTAAGGAAGAGAATTTACAAGCATTGCTACAATATACCAAAAGCTAATATTAATATGCACTTTATATATATTCTATTAACTTGCCAAGGTTTTAAGTAATTTTATTTTGGTAATCTGGACAATGTTGGCCCAAATTTAAGAGAAGAAATATGGTTAAAATCATTTAGAATATAAAGATCTCTTATGGCAGTTTAAATGAAAGACCATTGGAATGCCAGGCTTGATTGAAAATGTGTTTGTTGCTCTAGTTCAAAAACATACAGCAGCCAAATTATAATATGTATAATTATATTAACAATTTCATTGTTGGCTTGTTTGTCTAATTTTTCCTAGCTGTAGATGGCTGGCAGATATACAAGTATTCAAATATGATCTTTTTGGGGTTATTGTTTATAATTTTATATGATATAGAACCATATAAAATTATAAACAATAACCCAAAAAAAGATGTCCAGAACCCAAGAAACAGGAGATGAAAACAAGATATGTGAGTAATATTGTTTGTTTAATAATAACCATTAAATTTTTAGCAGCAGCAATAGGTAGTCAAAAAAAAGAAACACTTATTTTGTTAGAATGAATTTGAGAAATTATTTTGTCACTGTGTTTTACATGGTATAGTTGACAGATGGCTAACCAGAAAACAATTTAATTACTCAACATGTCCATATGCCATGCTCTTAATACAGAATACACAGTGCATACTGTTGTCTAATGGTATAAGCTTAATATTTAACTACAATTTAAGTGTGTGCTGAAAAACACAGACTTGATGGAATTTTTCTCACTAATTTCCCAATGCAACCCTAAATGTTGCTTATAAATTATAACTGCACAATACTGTGTGCCTTTACTGAACATGGATTGCTGATGCTTAATATGCAATGTATATAAACACATCCACACAAACTCATGTAGAAAGTAATAATAGTAAACACTCTTAAAATCTGAAACCATAAATGGAAGCATAAAATAATTCTGATAAGTACAATAATGAAAAGTGTTTTTCTCCCTTCCTGCACATCTTTGTTACCAGCCTGGCCCTTGTGCCCCATCTGCACCATGTATTACAGCTACTTCTTACCCCATTGAACTTACTTTGATAATTACTGGGGCCGATCACAGAGTGAAGGCAACAGGGCTCAGCTCATCTGAGCTTCCATCTGGGGGAGGACTAACTTGGGCTTACCTGTTTCTCCTCCTCCCCTTTGTGGCTTTATGGTATGGTCCAGGATAGTAGCACAATGTGGGCATGTGCTGTATCACCCCACCTCTGCAGCAGCTTACTCAAGCCTAATGCTATTTATTTTTACCACACCTCCTCTGGCAATGTCCCAAATCCTCACTTGGGATCATTGTCATGAGATGCCCACTTACTACCCACACCCATCCCTTTCTGCCACTCTGTCAGTCACTCAAGATGCATTGATAATTGAACCTAGGTTGCCTGGGTCAGAGTCAGGGCTTTATCTTTCCATGCCAGCAGAGTGGTAATGATGAAAAAAAACTTTACTGTTGTCTTCT
The DNA here is from genome assembly GCF_019279795.1 of Protopterus annectens. Lineage (NCBI taxonomy): Eukaryota > Metazoa > Chordata > Ceratodontiformes > Protopteridae > Protopterus > Protopterus annectens. The sequence continues at coordinate 759,061,546 of NC_056750.1, read as the reverse complement.
ATTTAACAAAACTGCTGCTTTGACTCAGACAAATATAAAAAAGATAACTCATCTAAACCCTTCAGGTAATAACATATCCCATATATAGCTTGCTTTTGTTCAAATGTCAACAGTGGTATTGCAAGGTATAAGAGTTACACTGAATGCCTGCTTAGTTATAAGTCATACATTTTCTGAGTATTATTTATTCATTACTACACAGCTATAGTATCTTTATATGTGTGTATGTATGTTTGTCTGTCTGTATTGGGGTGGGGGGTGGGGGCTGTGTGGGTATGCTTATATGCATCTACATTTTAAACCAAATCATTTATTCAGTATCTATCTGGTTCTGTACATAGGCAGTAACTAAATTTACTGTTATATTTACACATATATTTTACCCTATCCAGTACCCGCACCTGACCTCATGCATCTTGTTCCCCTTACTCATTAGCTTGCAAATTCATTTTACAAGATCAGTATAGTCCCACTATAACAACATATTGTTGTTTTTGCCCACTGCTGATGCCATTAGTGATGGAAGTGGCCTGAGAGAATACATCTCAACTTTTACCTCCTGAGTTATGGACAGAGCAAAGAATAAATGTATTATTATTATTATTATTATTAGGGGAAAGGCCTCAAGTTAGGTGTACTTTTTAAAAGTTGGTACCATTATCTTAGAACTTCTCTAAATAATATTAAATTTTAGGAGGGACAGGGTACACATCTGAGAACAAATTAGACACATTCCTCCAAAAATCTAGACAGATACGATGTTTATATGGAAGGCAGGACTTTTGACCGCCTTTTAAGTAACCACATTAGTGCTTGCACAGGGACTTCTCCCGATATGCTCTCCTTGTTCAAGCTTATAATAAATAGAGATTATAACTGCACCTCCTTTTGCTGGTGTATGATATTTATGAGATTTTTTCTTTTGTCTAGAGCTACACTAATCAAAATCCACATTCTCCTTCACTGTAACAGAGTCCCATCCCGTCTCCACAAGGAAAGAACAGTGGCACAATACTATTTGCCAGCTTTCCAAAGCGAGAGATCCACATATCATTTCCATAAAAAAAGAAAAACAGAATATTGGCCATGTTTCTGTAGTAATAGATCTTAACATCTCTTGTAAAAGAGCAAGGGCAGGGCATTTGCTAACATTTCACAGTCGTAAATCCAAAGCCTCTTCACAAGAAATGACAGTTGGTCACTGTCCACTACCCCAAGGGAAAATGTCTATAACAGCCACATGAGGAAGGTGAGCTGGCCACCATCCATTTGGATCTGTGATACTTTACCATATCCTCAAAAAATAAATTAAGGAATGAAAGCTATTATCTAGTTTTTCACTGGTAGGTCATCATATGTTGATTATGAAGACAGACACCAACTGGTCACTTTCACAGTGCTTGGTATGCTGATCATATGGAAAAGGAGCAGACCATTGTTCACCTTTACAAAGTGACCTGTCACATTACAGTTGCAGAGGAATTAATCAATCTTCCAAAAATTCCATTTCTATCTTATCTGCTAACCTTATAGTTAGTAGACATGTCTGATCTGCATGAGTTGCAGTCTGGCACCTTGTTAATCCACAGGACTTTGTAACATTGATTGTCACCAATTGTGATGTAATGCTATATTTGTATTTGAGTAACTGCAATGTTGCAAAGCTGCTTTTTGGTTTTGGATATGAAGAGATCCAGTTGGGAAGCACACATTTTCAGGAATAAGGGTTTATATTTAAATGCAGAATACACAACAACAAACTATGTAAATGTAAAGAACTGGACAGGCTGGAAAAAAAGATCAAACTCTGATAGTCTGACAAAGTTTTCCCAAATTTGTGACAGCTCTTTAAACAATCTGCTGGGGCTCTTTACAGACTGACCACAATGGTAACATAAGAACATGTATTGTATAGTTGTGCCTCTTACATGCTTCATCATACTTTTCAATGGCAGAGGGATAGGACTGTATCACAGATAATGCACTTCTCTGGAACTGTTTTCTACTCTACATAAAGCAAAGTGCTACACTTACTCTATTCAAACATAATTTTGATGAATGAATGGATAATCATTCTGTAATCCCTGCTTCAACTGATTGTTCTTTTCAGCTCCTTACCTCTCTTGTCTCTACCCACTCCGTTCACTTGCGGGCTCACTCTGCTCCCCTACCCTACCCCATTTCCTGCCCACCCCTAAGCTTATACATCCTCACCACACCCTCTTCCTCTCCAATCCAATCACAATAGTCATCTTAACATTCTACATACACATCTCTCTAATCACCCCTAGTATAACTTCTCCCCTTTAAAGAACACCAGTAAGCTTATTAGTCACTATGCAAACATGACCTTTCCAAATCCAACTAAAGCTCCTAATCATTGTCTTTCTCCTACTTTGTCTAACAGCAGCCTACCTGCTAACCTCATATGAACAGTCAAAATATTTACAGCTGAACTTCCCTAATGCACAAACAAGTACTATACCTCTAATTAACTCCCCAGAACACATAAATATAACATCCTTACCTAGCTATTTACCTGCTAAATATCACAGACTGACCCATATCAAATACAACTATCCAAAACCTAAAAAACCTCTTCACCATTACTTTGACCTCCACAAGCCTGTAAACAAACTATTACACCTCTCCTTACTAGATGGAGACATTCATCCTAACCCAGGACCAGGGTATAAAACTAGCACAGAACCACAAATTCTTGTTCCCTCTACCCCAAATATCCCATCTAAATCTCCCAACTCACTCTATATAGCTCACCTCAATATTCGCAGCATAAATAATACAATTGCCCATGCTCTCCTGGATGTTCATCCCTTTGATATACTTTGTTTAACAGAAACATGGCTGAAACCCACTACACAAGATGTTGAAATTATTCCATCTGGGTACAACATCTTGAGACAAGACTGCAAAGTAGGGGTAACCATTGATAACAACCTGAACTTTGAAACCCATATCGACAATACCATAAAAACTGTAAACAGGAAACTGGACTCCCTCTAAGGATAAAGCCCTTTTTCTCCCCACTAGCCAGAACCACTATTGCCTATTCCCACCTTATCTCCACACTTCTCTATGCTTCTTCCATATATACTAACTTGTCAAAAACAACCTTAAGCTAGCCAGCACTTACAATAGCATTGCCAGATTTGCTACTGCTTCCTCCTTTAGGACCCATCACTGCCATAACCTGAAACAATTAGGCTGGTTAGAGCTTTTGAATCAGATTCACTTTAAACAACTCACCATTGTGCACAAAACCCTTTTCCAACCTACCAATACCCCAATACTTGCTAGTCTCATTACCCAATATAAGAACCTTTCAACTTTACGCTCATCTAATAAACTACTAGTATCAACATGTAAATCTAATAACATGGCAGGAGATGCTCTGTTCTCAAATGCAGTTGGAAAGTATTGGAACCAACTCCCTCATGAACTTACATCACTGTCTTCATTTATACTTTTTCAACACAATTTGAAACTGTATCTTAAAACCCATTGGTTATGTCCCTGTACAAATCCAGACTAATCTCATACTATATCCCAAATACCCACTCTTAAGACCTAATTCCTGCTCTAGCTGTGTCTTTTTAGATCAAGGCCTATCCTTGGCAAAAACATATCATATCCTAATAGAGATAAATTAAAATACCTAATTAAATTCTTCTGCATATAATTCTAAAGCATCCTACCTAAGGCAGGCAACAAGTATTGTTTAAACTGTGAGCATTGCTGAACTGTTGAAATTTGAAGTATGTATTTGTTTAACAATTACTTTCTAGTTACTAATGAAGTCTTGTACATAAAGTCTAAAATATCTAATGCTTGTAACATGTTTTTTGTATAAACTGTGAAGATTCCTGAACTGTTTAAAATTTGTAGTATTTAACTGTATAACAATTAGTACCTGTATGTTAGTAGTCTAGTAATCTGTTGGAGCTTATCTCCCCGGGACTCTACTGAAAATGAACATAAATCCAGATAGACTATCCCGGTCAACAAATGTAAAATAAATAAAATAAATAATGGCATATTCAACCCTCGCAGAGCTAAATCCAGCACTAGGCAGCCTAGACAGTTGCCTAGGGCCTGATGGCTGGAGGGGCCCACTGGTCAGGGGGCTTCAACATTTACTTTTGAATTAATAAATAAACATTTTTTTGTAATATCTTAATGTCTTTCCCTATAAGGAGACACATGCACTTTCACTCTGCATCTATGCATGCATGTTTAATACAACACACACATCAACACGGCTGTGATGTAAACATGTTCCACATAAGAGAAACACACATGGAATTTAATTTGTAGTAACAAAGCCATTCTTTTGTAAGTTCAAATCCATTCTTAATATATGTGTGTGTGTAATGCCCTAGTTAAGGATGCCAAGTTAGACAATTAATTTACACAGGCTCAAACCCTGTTTTACAGGAGATAAGAGCCTGACTCCTCTACAACTACTACCAGACTGCTAAAGAAAATGAGGTTTGGAACAGACCAATTTGTCCAGGGACATCTTCAAGTGGGGTTAGATAAATAGAGTAGCAGGAATTAGGAGGATAAGGGGAGCATAGGGTTAAATAGGGATGTATGAGGTTTAGGAGGAAATGGGGTAGGGAGGGGCTTAAAGGATTTTAGGCAAGTGTACCTGGATTAGGAGTCACATTTTGGCATGAACTTGCTAAGTGCAGGATCATGTCTATGATGACCTGAGGTGGATTGGTGATCAGGTAGGCCTTTGGGTGACTAGTAGAAAGGGAGAGGTGAGTAACAAGTTTTTTTTCTCTCTCCCATAGCCAGGGGTAGGTGGGAAGTTACTTTGGGGCTATTATGAGGGTAGTCATGGGGTGTGACAAGGAATCAGGAGACACAGCTATGGTCTCCCATTAGTAGTAAGGGCAGTGAGTTGTTCCCCAGGGTTAATTTCCTAATGGCTGCTCCATATTGGGGCATGCACTCTGTTGTATGGGTTTCCCCCCCATGTATGTATATGTATATATATATATATATATATATATATATATATATATATATATACATATCTTTAAAAAAAAAAAACATGTTTACTTGTTAAAATTTGCTAGGTCCATATGGGTTTTCTCTTGTGGTGTTGTTTTCCCGGTCGTCCTACAGGCAGTACAAATGTCAACAAAAAAAAGAAATGGTAACACATTCTATTGAGCAACTTTCGAAGTCCCTCATTTATTTGAGCTTTATAAACTAAATAGTGCAAGCACGTCCCGGTGGTTTGCCCTTGTTCCCTCATACCTTAGGTTTGTGCAGACTCTAGACTCTTCCTACAGGCATTTGTGCTCATGCGACAGAGCAGGTTCATTACTCATATACATTTTTCGGTGGATTTTTATTCAGACGGAGTTCATCTTCATCAGTTATTTAACCACTTGCAGTGACAGTGGTTCCATGCTTTGGTTTGTCGGTGGGCTGGGAAGGCTTGCAGCGGTGACATAGTGACACTTACAATCGGTTTGATGACTGACCAGCTCAGGGATGGTAATTTCATGGGTTGTGAGGTGCTGGAGTGAATGGCTGTTTCCACCCATGTTACTCATATACATTTAGCGGTGAATTTTTATTCAGATGCAGTTCATCTTCATCAGTTATTTAACCGCTTGCAGTGACAGTGGTTCCATGCTTTGCTTTGTCAGTGAACTCAGAAGGCTTGCAGTGGTAACATTGTGACGCTTAGAGTCAGTTTGATAACTCGCCAGATCAGGGATGGTAATTTCATGGGCTGTGAGGTGCCCAAGGGAATATGTGCCCGAGTGAATGGCTGTTTCCACCCATGTGCATTGGGCAGGGTAGCCTTTGGGAGGAGGGCGAGATGTGCCCCAGACCACATAAAATAAAAAAAAAAAAAAAAAAAAAAAGAGGGTGCTAGGGGGTAACATTTATAGATTTAGATATGACCTACATTTATTTCAGGTCTGTTAAAAGGGAGGTGATTGGTTTCCATGTTCGGTTGGCAGTCAATTCATGCCAATGTGAACCTGTTATTCTAGCAACTTTCTCTGATTGTTGTTAGAGCACTCTGGACCACAGTTGCTAGGCATGGCATTTTGGTTTCTGACTTACTGTCAGAGGAAACATGTTGCCATAGTTCTGTTGATGTCACAGTAGAGGGATAGTGTAAAGGAGTATCCCTCTCACTTGTACAGAGTTTTGCAGTACATCCAAATTTGTGCTTCATATTGTGGTGTGCTTCAGTGGCAAATTGAAAAATGAGGATATATGTTTGAGTTTCAGACTTCTGGGAATATGGGGGAGGGTGTCAACTGTCAAAAAAAAAAAGTAGTTTTACATGCGCATTGGTGGTAGTAGTAAAGGGATTCACGCCCTTTTTCATCTGCTGAGCCAGGAAGGAAGATTTGCATTTTTCGTTGGTTCATAGCACCCATGTGTAATTGTTCACCGCACTTGTGCCGTGGTGTTTTCAGCCAGAATATGGAGGATGGGGGATGGGCAGGGGGCAAGGAGAGGAGTAGAATCGAACAGAATGGGGAGGCAGCGAGCTCCAGCTGGAAAAGTGGTGCTCAGATCTCGGTGTGTTGACAGACATTGAGACAGAATATCCTGTTGGTGTTTGTTCAGCCATGATTGGATAGGTGAATGGAAGCACAGCCTCCACTGTACTGGCAGTTGCATCTTGTTGTTTATTTCCTTGACTTTGGATTTGCATGGATTGAACCAGTTCAGGTATTTGGCTGCTGTGAAGATGTTCATTGTAGTTGGTTTGAGGTTCATGCTAGCATATTGCCTGTTGCTTGGCCATGTAAGGGGAAGGTTCCCTAAGTTTCTGATTTTGAGTCCTTCTGAACGGTATGGTTGGGACAGGATGGATGTTGTCTGCGGGCTTTCATTGCTGTTCATGTGCAGTTGCTGCCATTGGGGGGTGGCTGACTGTTGGTTGTCAGTGTTGTCGCAAATGGGGGGGGGGGGCTTCTCGACATACCTACTATCTGTACAGATTTTGTGGAATGTCCAGACTTGAAACCATATAGCAGCCATGCATATGTTGAAAACAGATCTATTACCACATGTAACATGATGTTCTATAACAATATAACAACAGTTATGAATGAAAATTGTGCTGTGATGTAATGTATATGGATTTAATTTCAGCATTTGACAGGGTCATATGTGTAACACTGTCAATAAATTAGTACAACTACGTTCTGATGTACTCTCAACAGGATGGGTAGCTGCATGGCTGACAAATGGGTCATGGCAACTGGACAGATTAAATCCTTGGTTATAGTCAGGGTGTCCCACAGGGTGTTGTCCTAGGCCTTACATGTTTAGATTGTATCTTTCAGACCTAAATTTTTTATCTGAGGTGTTCTACAGTCTATTGGGGGGGAGGGGGTAGATGACCTGAAATTGGGTAAACTGATTACAGGTGTCACAGATAAGACATGTCTGTAAAATAACCTGATTAAATTGACCAGTTGGGCACAGGAGATTAATATGCTGATTCATACTTCAAATCTAAGCATAGGAAGTTTGGTAGGCATAAATTGAAAGGTGAATATTTAATACAGCACACAATAATTGAAGCTGTAGATTCATTTAAGAATCTGGGTATGGTGGTAGATCAATGGGTTAATGATAGTTATAGAACTATAGGTAGTTTAAAAAGATTTATATAGTCAGGAAATCAAAAATAATGTCATTGTTGGTTAGTTATATATTAGACCCAAACTGGCGTATTGAATAATAATATGGCAACCCTGTAAAAAAAACAAGCATGACTACACTGGAAAGAGTACAATGGAAATATAGCAAAGGTATTCATGGATGGGAAAAATTAAGTTATTATGGAAGACCGAAATATCTCAATATAGTTCCCAGACTGGGCAACTAGTCAATGCAGGTGGCAAGGAGGGGGGCATAGTGTTTGGTTTGCCATGTACCCAGGGTAGGGGGTTTGATTAGCTGTTCCATACATTTAATTGAATTTGTGTCTTGTACATGGGTTAGGGTATGGGTGTGTGTGTTTGTGCGTGTGTGTTGTATAGGTAAATGTATAGATGATATATTTGGATAAATATATGTACGTGCATAGGTATATAATATATGCACACAAGGTGTATACATGTATCAGTAATGTTGCATGCCTAGCTGTATAGCTAAGCATAGGGATTACTTTTCTGTGGTAGCATCAAGCAAAGTTATCTGGTTATTGAACATATGCGGTCGAATGCACTTAAGGCTTTTGGAGGCTTGGTTTTGTTGTTGGATTCCTGTACTTAAGCATGACAGATAAAGGTAAGGGGTTGAAGGGTCAAGCTTTTAACATTTGGGGAGGGGAATAGCTTATTGGTTCATTGATTCAAATTATGGGCCAGATTCAGTTGTAGTGGGGCTGCATGTCCTCCCTGCAGCACACAGGTACAATGGGGTTTAACATGCACTGTGTGAGATGGGGGGGGCTATTGTATAGGCTGCTCTGTTGGGTTGAGAGATTGGTCTGGTCCATATATAACTGCTCTGGCATACCTTTCAGCTGTACAGGTTTCATGGAATGTCCAGAATTTGTTTAATATTTGGGGTTTGTTTTAATAGAGTTGGAGTTTGGCAATTTGTAGCAAAGCATCAAAGACTGAAATTTAGAAAATAATGACAGACATTGTAGTTTCAGTCCCCTTTTTAGTTATGGATTGCGAACACTTTTGCTCTAAGAGGTCGAAGTCTGGGCTTTGTCTACATTACATGGGCTAACAGGCTGAGAGGTATGTGTTTAGAGCTTTTGCTTCTGTTATTGTTTGCAAGTTAAGGGAAACAAATGGATACACATACTAATGGTATATTATAGCATATTAATAGCTTTAGCTGGTAAGATTAAGCTGGCTAAATTAAAAAAAAAAAATAAAAGAAACAAAAGGGGGAGGGTAGAAAAGTCAGAGGGAAGCCCAAGTCATATTTACATTGGAAGACTGATGGGAGCATTATGACTATGAGTCAACTTGACAGCACTCTAGGTTAAGATACTTTGCTTTTTTGGCAGTGAATTTACAGTTCTTTTCTTTTGCAGATCAATGAGGAATAAGTGCACAGTGGATAGTGTGCCGGTAGCTGGAGTGATGGGCATTGAGTTCGTAAAAGGAGATGTACAGAGTCTAATCAGTCAGTGGCCTGAAGGGATGGATGTTGCTTGGATGTGGTGTACAAGGTGGGCCCAGAGGGATGAGGTGCAGAGTTGTAGCACCTGTCGACCAGAGGGATGTTGACTTGACAAGTGAGAGAGGAGGTTGCAGCGAATGTCGGCTGCTGGAGCAGTATGCAATGAGGTGACACTTTCCCAGCATGCAGCTGGATGGCAGTTGTTATTGTGTGCGCATTTTTATTTATTTATTTATTTTTGCTCTTGCAACTACAAGGTAATGTCTTTGATTTTCTGCTTTGAGTAGGAAGGTAATCACTAGGACTGAAGCTCTTACTGCATTATTGGTACATGGAGTTTTCATTGAAATGGGGCAGGTTGTAGGAGTATTACCATGGGAGCATACCATTCATTGCAAGGGATGGGTATAATTATGCTTACTGCTGAAGGAGGTATTAGGAAGGTAATTTGGCTAGGTAGTTCTGATCATGCAGAGGGTAGAGAGGGCATGTCAAGTGCTCCTGCAGAGATATATTTGTCAGTTAGATTTAAGGGTATAGTTACGGTTATCTATATTTATATAGGTTGGATTGAGGTTTAAGTAAAGATGATATTATATGAGGTTTCCATCTTTGGTAACATTTTTGATTAATGGCAAATCTTGGTTATGAGAGGGTAGGGATAACAATGTGAGGTTGCGGTCAATGAACTGGAGGGCAAGGTAGGTTTGTGAGGGTCAAACTGTTCACGTAGGAGAGGCAGTGAGATGGTCTGAGTACTTTAGTGTTCGGCATTATAGGTGTGTTTTTGGGTACTAGGTCATTGAAGAATCAATTAACACAGTTTATAGATTTACCCTGAATGCTAATGTGTTTGGCCTGTTTTACCTTTTGGGGGTATTTCATTTACCGATGTTTTGTATTTTTTGTGAGTGGGTGTGGGTCAGTAAATGCTATTTTGGTTATCAGATGTTTTGCTGTGTACTGCTGGGTTTTCATTTGTTGGATGGTTTTATGCTTTATAGTGCTGTTGGTGCTTCTGTCATTTAATGACCGGGGTATGAGTACACATGATAGATGGGCATTGTTATCTAATGTTAGAGGTGGATTATTGGCTTTAATTTCAGTTGCTTATGCAATTGGTAGCTTGGCCAGTTGGATGTTAATTATCGGGGAATCATTAGGATGGTTATTGCACTGACTGCAACAAGACCATTTTTGGTTGTTCCATTAATTGGGTGATAAAATGGGGTCGCAAGTTGGCATGATGCTATGAAGTTGCCTCTGCATGGTTTTAGTTGTAGTGGGCTTACTGTTTGGTTGTCCAGTTGGCTGGTAATGCTCTTGGAATCATGGCGTGGCTTCCATTGGTCATGAGGTAAGGGTTATTTATTTTATGAGCAGTGGCTATATTAGTTTGTAAAGTTAGGGTTGCTATCTGGGCATAGGACAGGGATCAGCAGTTTATTTTCAGCTGCTTAGGTAGCTGGCTATTCTTGTTAGTTATATGAAAGGGCTTTAGGAGGTGAAAACTTTGTTACAGCTTGATTAGAGAGGATGGGGTACACCGAATGATGTTTGTCCAGCTGCATTAATGGTGGTTAGGTTACTGGAAGCTTAGCAAAGAGAGGGGGAACAGCCTGGTCAGGCTGGTTGGTGGAGAAGAGGGGCAGGCTTGCCATCTTCTGTTCCCCCTCTGGTGTTGGATGGTTAATTCAATAAGTTGGGAAAGGAAAGTGAGTGGTTACGCTGCTTGATAAGTACATAAGTAAGCGGAGGAAGCTGCTTATTTGGTTTAAGGTATAATGCAATAAATGGTAACAGAAGTGAGCGGGTATGCTGCTTCATAAGTAAGTGAGTGGAGGTATGGATGCTGCTTACTGATCAGGATGAGCAGGTTTATGCTGTCCTGTCGGGTCTATATTAAATACTCGAAAGCCAACAATGTCGAATCTGACATTGTTGACACGAGAATAACAAAACTGCAGTACATTGAAGAGGTAAACAGAAATCTCCGTAAGGGGAGATTTCCATTTACTTCAATGTAGTGCAGTCTCGGAGTTGGTATATTTAAGTAGCAGGGGGTGTGGGGGGTACAGGGTAGCTTGCCCCCCTGCCTACACCATTTAGTTTTTTTTTGTTGTTTTTATTTTTTTTTTCTGAACAAAGTTTTAACAGTTCGATCACTAAGGGTCGACCTTTAGTGATTCGAACTGTTAAATATTCGATGTTCTAATATAGACCCATCCTGTCCTATGATAATGTTACATGGATGTTATTTCACCTGTATCATGTTTTGGTTAAAATGAATGAATTTTGGTTAAAAATTATGTTTATGGAAATTCAATAAAGGTGTCAAATGTCATTTGGTGTGATGTGTTTCTTGAAGGGGACTGGGACAAATGAGGTTTGGAACAGACCAATTTGTCCAGGGACATCTTCAAGTGGGGTTAGATAAATAGAGTAGCAGGAATTAGGAGGATAGGCTTAAAGGATTTTAGGCAAGTATAACTGGAGTCACATTTTGGTGTGAACTTGCCACCCACCCTCCCTCCCTCCCTTCCCTTTTTATTAGTGGGGAATATGGTTATTTTTTAGTTTGGGTAGGACAGAGAAGAGGAGCAGCCTTGCCCATCTTCTGTTCCCCCTCTGGTGTTGGATGGTTAATTCAATAAGTTGGGAAAGGAAAGTGAGCGGTTACGCTGCTTGATAAGTAAGCGGAGGAAGCTGCTTATTTTGTTTAAGGTATAATGCAATAAATGGTAATGGAAGTGAGCGGGTATGCTGCTTCATAAGTGAGTGAGTGGAGGTATGGACGCTGCTTACTGTTCAGGATGGGCAGGTTTACGCTGTCCTGTCCTATGATACCATTACATGGGTGGCATTTCACCTGTATCATGTTTTGGTTGAAATGAATGAGTATTGGTTAAAAATTATGTTGATGGAAATTCAATAAATGTCATCAAATGTCATTCGGTGTGATGTGTTTCTTGAAGGGGACCGGGACAATTGTGAGTTTCAGTGCATTTTCAAGGAATTGTAAGTTTCAAGGGAAGAGAAGTTAACTGCTACTCATGCAAAGTCTGTTTTCAATGTGCAACTGATTTGTTTAGCAAATGGCAGTCCAAGTTTCTGCTGTAAAATATGAAAGAAATGTTAGTACCACAACAGGTAGCACTTTGATGCAAAAGGCAGTGGGTTCAACTCTCACATCATTTGGATGGACTGATGATACTGTGGTGCATTTTGGGGGAGGAGGAGGTTACTGCACTCCTGAGTGTATCCTCCTTTGGATGAGTTGACTAGTAACTATGGACTTGTTGGTTTGCCAGCCCTTCCCTATTGCAGTATTACCAGCCACCAACGTTTTTTAATGTAACATAGGCAATTAATTCTTCAAGGGCAGCAGGCACTGAATTTGTAGATGAAACATTGACATGCAAAGTTATTTATTAGTAGCAACATCTTCATTAGTTACAGATCTCTTTAATGTTTAATGTTTAATTATTCAGATGACTTACTTCTGCAGGAATCGAGCATATTGCCTGATATCAGTGGATTGTAGTGATAGAATCCTGAGTGGCCTTTTATGGTTGAAATGTTCTAAAATGGGTATTTTTGTCATTACTGGTTCATACATTTTGTTTTATTGCTTACTGGAAAAATGTTCAAGGCTTGTAATTTAACACACATTAATAACAAGTGGTGCTATATTACATAAGGAACACAATTTCGTAAAATTTAATACCATCAGAAAGGTGAGTCAAAGAACACATGCATGTGTGCATGATCCTACAAATGTGTGCAAGGAGCCTATGATTTGAAAACAGCCCAGAAGTAAACTTAATCAGCCAACGTCTGGATGCATTTTCTTTTAATGTGGGTGTCAATGCCATTTCAATGAATGTGAGTTTTAAGGGGAGAGAATGTTACTGTTCATACTGTCTGTTCATAGGTGTTTACTCAGCTAATGACCACAAGGGCCTTTTTAAGCCTAGCTATGCATCCCAAATCTCTGACAAGTTCTGATACCCTTGCTAAGTGTAAGCAGAGATTTAGGAGATGAACTGTTTACAGGTTACCTGTGTCCATTAGAGACATGGGTGCCAAACTAGGGATGAATTTCTGGTTTCCCATCCAATTGTCCAAGTTGCACTTGAATTGGGTTAGGGAGGAACTCTGTTTCACATGGATGGGGAGCCTGTTCCATAGACACGGTAGTCTCCTGGATGCATACCTATCTCTCCAGCAGGACCTATTTATATCACAGGCAAGGTTTAAGTCTTTAGAATGGATTATTCTGGTGCTGTTTGTTTTGTGGATATGCACGAGGTCCATCAGAGTGGGGTCTAACAATGCCCTGTACGGCAGGCATAGATCTCCCCTCCAAAGCCAGTAGGAGACAGAATACAGGAATAGAGCCTTGAGGCCATCTGCACAGGATATTTTACTTACACCCTCTATTCTTTTAGTAAGGAACCTCTGTGGATGTTCCAATTGTTGGAGATGCCTGGTTAGGTACATACCAGAGGGGGCACTGTACTTAATGATAGGCCTGACGAATGTGAATACAGTGGAACCCCTTGGTACTGGAGTTGTTACAAGTACACAGCCATTTGCTTGAGATGTTTTCATTTTGAGACTGTTTTGTTATTTGTTTAGCAAATGGCTGTTTGTGATAAAAAATTAAAAATAAAAGTTTTAAATTGAATCCAAACTTCTGCAATCATTGTAGAAGTAAAGAAGAAAATATTATTTACATTGAGAGGTGTGAACAGTGTTTATGGCATCTGGGGAGAAATAACCAAGTAAAGTGACAATGGCTCTGGGGAGGCTATAGTGGGGGGATTGCTGTGGGCGGGGGGGCATATCCATTACCCTGCCTAAGGCCCCATTTGACCATGATCCGACTCTGGCTCTGACCCTTGGTGCAGCACCACCTTCCCTCACAATCAGGGGAAATGTGTAAATGTTCAAGCATATCCCTGATCAGCTTTTCTTATATTTTACATGCAAAATGTAAGGGATAAACACTATTTCTTAAAATCTTCCAAAATAAATAGCCAAGCAAGTACCTATAAACAATCTGAAAATACTATGAAAATAAAGCTTTCACCATTGCAGATATAATCCTGTGTACTGTGGTATCCCTTACCATGTATTTTAGTCATGTAGGTAGATAGATAGATACATACACATTCACAAACACACAAGAATATAACAATTACTACTCTCCCTGTTCCTGTTCCTGATTTTAATTTAGTTGAAATACAATATGGGTATCATAATGCAGGGCTATCTGTGTCCCTAGTGATGTTGAAAAGTTTGAGCAAATAACCATTGTCTCACATGGTCCTGCATTTGCTCAATTAAAATGAATACAAATAATTTTTGTGTTTTTTGAAAGAGAAGAAACACAAAGTCACTTTGCTATGCTTTGAACATATCATGCTTGGACAATATCAAATAAATTGCACTATATTGGCCAGACCTTCCAAGAAACAGAACATTTATGTTCCGTAAAGCAAATGATGATATTAAAGTTATAAAACCAATAGTGAAATGGATGCACAGAACATGTTTCCACTCAAAATTTTCAGTGACATGCAAACAAGTGTCATGAAAATGAAATGAAATAAAAAGCAAATGTTATTTTGTGTGGTCACTATGGTGAAAAATTATAATAGCTTATAAACAAACATTTAGCCCAGACTGTTTACTGTTTATGGCTCTTTAGCATTTGCGCATTTGAAACCACAGAGCACTGCTTTGCCTTTGTTGAAGTGGAATTATTTATTAGCACCTCCGCAGGGTTGTTACACTGAGTAACCATGCCAGCTGTCTTCACTAAAAAGTTCAATTATCCATCTATGACTCTTAATAGCACTGCCATCTGGAGATTTTAGTTCACATCTAAACAGGATTTATTTTTAGTTTCTGCTCATCATTAAGTCTTTCAGAAGCACGAACAACATTCATAGATAATTTGCACAATGTACCCTTAATACTGTGGGAAAAATGCCTCATGATCATTTCACTAACACTTTGTATGGGAATGTGAGAATCACATGCCAGAATAAGGGAACACAGTTCACTATGCAATATTTGTATTAAGTATAACGCATTTATTTTTTCCATCTAAGTGGTTCATGTTTTCGAATTCTAGAAAATGATACAGTTTTAGAAAGTAAAATTTCTAGTGTAACTAAATCAGGATACAGGTTTAAAAGCTCTTATCTGTAATAGTGCAAATCAACACTAATTCAATTATATCCAAATTAGATCTTACTATAATGCTAGTATTATTATAGATGAGTTTTGGAACAGAAAATAAAACATGTTGGAACATACTGAAATGCAGCAGGCAAGAAAGAATGACATTTTCTGAAAAAAAAAGATACCAACTTTAAACACAAATAAGCAAGAGATACATAATTTATAGTATATTTTCATGTATGAATTGTATCAACAATGCAGGTAGAATGCTTTGCTCATATTAGAAAGATTCCCAGTAGGGCATCACCTGAAACTGCACAGCCATTTCTGGAGATCACCAGGCAGAGCTTTAGGAAGGGAAAAAATGTAATGCAATCTGATTGCAACCAAAACCTCTGAGGTAAAAGGATATTTGAAATGGTCCAGATGCAATGTATTCTTTACCATGCTTGTGGTAACCACCTTGTCATGCAACTCTGTTAAAAATTCCTTGCATCTTCCTCTCATAAAAAGAAAGTTGGCCACTGACCACTAAACCAAAGCATCTTCCTCCAGCTGGACTTATGGTGCTAGATCCACTAAGCAATACCAAGCTATGTGATGCAATGTGTCATTCTATGACATCATCAGCTGGATAAAAGTATTTATTAATGTGCTTTACAAATGAAAGTGCAATACAAATGTAATATAGAGAAGAGCATGTCCTCTAGATTCAATAAAGGATAACAAAGGACATGTAAATGGAGTATGGACAAGATAAAAGTTTACTAATTTTTCTGGGTAAAGAATTATATCTTATAAACAAAAAGTTTAAAGTTGTGTATGTTTCATACTTGCTAAATATAGCTTGGCTTGCTTAAAATGCATATTCATTGCATCCTAGAACTCTAGAATAAATCAGTTAATGCATTCATTAGTCAGTTGTAATAAAGGACATACTTATGCTAGATGAATAGAAGTTTAATTAAATCATATCACAATGTGGGGATATACTTCCTTAGTTTATCAATGACTATTTTTATAAAAATATTATTTATCCCTGCAAAATATTGTGCCTTTGGATAAATTACCTTGCAAAGTTAAGATGTGTATATGAGAGCTAGCTTAGTCCAAATAAGTGGTTATATGAATATGCAGCAATGCATAAAGGTTTTCCTCTAGTGATGCTTCTTTTATCTTAAACATTTCATCAAGAACTACAAATTTATTCCAGATTATTTAGCTTTTAATAAACTTAAAGGCACTGTTTGTTTAAAAACATACACACTTGTTTGTAATTAACTTTTTGAAGATATTTTTCTTTGGAAAAAACATATTGCTGTGAATAAGTGAAATATCTCTATCCTCTACAATTTTCATACTAGAGGCATTCCTTAATGACCTCCATACCTTATTTCTTTCATAAAAAATTATTTCCTTTTTATCATTTATTTTATATATTTTGAATTTTGTTACTGATTATTGCCCCTAACCTATTCCTGAATGCATTTGGAAGCATTCATTAAACTTTTACTGAGAAAAGTTATATCATGGCATATTCTTAGAACTATACATCTTTGTTTTATGAAATAGAAGGGCATTATAAATATGCACATTTTTTACCTACTTGATAAATTTCAATGATATTCTTATTTGATGTCTTTATTCAGAGCTGAACATAGAAAACTTGTTTCACATTTATTTATATGACCATTACTGCAGGTGACATACCACTTACATTGCCACTTCATAGGCAAGTACTAGAGAAGCTGTACTTGTGGACTATTTTAAGCCCAGCCAATTTTTCTCAAAGGTGAGAATCAAACTTTGCACCTTCTGTCTGTGATGTAAACAATGTAGCCATTATTCCAGTCCCCGATTTCTAATGCCTTAAAATCTGGAATGCAAAGTGTCATGCTGTGGACAAAGTTCTAATTTTTGTTCATAGGTGAGAACTAGGCTTACTGTTCTGAAGAGTCATTTTAAGCCTGGTCAGTACCCGAGGTTAGACTCAAACTCTGCACCTTATGAGGAGACCTTAACAATTATGCTAAACCCACTCCTGATCTGACTATCCACAGACCTGACTATGTCTTGACTGTATTCCTAACAATGAGATTATTATTAATTGCAGCTAATACCCTAGATGGAGTCAGACGGATAAGCAGCAAAGGATGATAACATTGTGCCAATTTCTTTTGTCAGTTCTTCGTTTTTTACATTTCTGTAGCCAAGCGATATTTCTAATTGCTTCTAATTGTTTCTAATTGCTTCCGCACTTTACATGCTTAGCTTTAAATTATCCTGTTTGCCTGTGATGGTTCCCTTTCCTCTTTAGTTTTACTGATACTTGGCTTCTAATTACTCTCATCAGGTAGATCAATTGCTGATGCTGCAGTGCAGCTTAAGGGGTGATACACTCCTGAATGTGACATCCTTCGGATCAGATGTTAACCAGGGCCCCATCTGCTTGAGTTCATTGTAGCTTAGCTAGATGTAAAAGATCACGTGGACATATCCATAAGAGCAGGGGAAATTCCCTAATACTCCAGTCAAATTTCTTCTAGTAGTACAAATACCACCTTGGGTCCCCACTGAAACAATGCTACTAGCCTAATGGGACTAATGGTTTACCTTTACAGAGGCAAAACACACTCATGTGATTGCTCATATTAGCGAATCGTAACCACGAAAAACAAAACCGTGACATTTCCCAATGTTCAAAAATCAGCAAATCAAAAAGCAGATTAGCTGATTTTCGAACATAAATGTCGAATAAGAAATGTAATGAACTGTAATGCAGGGGGGCAAGCCCCCCTACTTTAATATACAAACTCCGAGATCACACTACAGAGGGGAAAGAGACCATTTTCCGATCCCCACTATAGTGGAATCCATCTCAAAATGCCAAATTTGCAATGAGAGAATGTCACTGTGCATTTGCTTATTGCACTTTCAGACCTTTTTGTGTTCAATGTTTGCAAACTTTGCAAACGACCTTTCGAACATCTGCTGTTCGCCCATGTGCAAAACGCACACATAAAGGTAAACCCGGACTAATCTGGTCAACAGAAGTTAAACAAATAAATAAAATAAAATGAAATAAAATAAAAATAAACATCCCTCATTCAAAATATGGAAAATAAAACAGGGAGTAGTCTGTATGCCGATGGTTAGTTGCATAGAGATTTTAGTCAATTATATAGAGTACCTAAGGTTATTGAGAACAAAAAAAATAGCTTTTTTGGTAAGAAGATATGAAATCTTATGGGAAATGCCTAGGATGCCATTAACCTAAATGCCAGTCTAACCAATATTTGTGAAAAGAGACATTTTCCTATGTATTTGAACATGTTGAGTGTGTCATGTAAGGTTTTGGAGGAAGCTGTTACAATCTATTTGAATGGAAATGTCTTACATTTAGTGGGCTCTTCCACTAAAAATCAGTAATACTGGAGTATTGCAAAGCCTTTATTCCTTTTTGTTCCTGAGACATTAATAAACCTCAATGTACCACCACTGTTACTATTTTATAGTGCCAGTCTGCATAAGGAAATGTATGTGCCTACTTCTGAAATATAAATGCAAATAAATAACTATAACCTAACTAAAGATATATTACAAAATGTTATACTTATTCACTATAGAAGCTTGACAGTATATAAATGCACTTTTATTTATTTAGTTATACATACATACATACATAAATAACACACATACAATTTGTTAAGTGGGGTAGTGCACTGATGTCTTTGGACCAGTTTTACTCTCAGCCAAGAGTATAAACACACATGAAGTGAAAAAAATAAAAGTAATTTATATGGGTCTATATCAAGACGTTGAATGCACAGGTGTCCGAACGCCGTAATATCGAACCAGGAAGTTCGACATGTGAAAATAGCAAAACCGCGGAACACCGATTTTTCCCCAGGGAAAAAATGGGCCATTTTTGCTGCTTTGCTAGCTCCTCCACTGTGGTGGGATCTCAGAGTTGGTATATTTAAGTAGGGGGGGGTTGTGGGGGGCACAACCCCCCCACGTTGGGGGGTGTGGGGGGCTTAGTGTTACTTTAAAGTGTACTTTTTTTTTGTTTTTGTACCGAAACAGCGATTTCTTTCCCTGGGAAAAAAATTGCTGTTCTGTGTGTTCATACTTCTTACATTTCGGACTTCCAGGTTTGATAGTACGTTGTTCAAACACTTGTGCATTTGACGACATGATATAGACCCATTTATACAATGAAAGAGCATGCTAAAAAAAGGAATAGTTAATATATAAAGAATTTAAGAAGACAGTCAACAGAAAGCATTATGTACAATATTTCATCAGTTAGAGTAGCAACATGTTAGGATTTAGAGAGAGATGGTATACTGAAAATGATAGGCAGTATGCATTAGAGGTTAGGAAGACTAGTTTATGTGACTTGAAGCAGAGCATTTGTGGTGGGGGATGTTCTTCAAGTTGTGCCTGAAAGAAGGAATAGTTAGAGAAGTCTTTAAAATTTGAGGAAAGAGCCCTTCAGAAATTGCACTGAAGGGTAAAAAGGGAATGCTTAGAGGATTGAAGTGTGGTGTGAGGTTTTTGCAAGAGACCCTGAGTGGCTATGAGATCTAATGTTATATGATGGAGGCTATCTAAATAAGTTGGAGGAAAAAGAAAGGCCGTTTTTTTTTCCTCAGGAGACAGAAAAGTTGGGAGCCAATGAGCAGATTGGCTTGTTACTGAACAGGCAACCAGTGGCTTTGGCTAGTATAAGAGAGTGCCATTCATACTTTGGCAAAGGGGTAATGAAGTGACGGATGGAGCTGGAGATTGTTGGGATTGCAGCTGAATTTCTTTTGAAGGCAGACATTATAACAGGTAGGCAGTAGTCGTGTTGGGCTTGCAGAATTCCTTTGCCAATATCATTCCTTTTTTGGTGAAAGAGGAAAGAAGAGATTTTGCTGGCCTGGAAGGTAGGGAGCTTATCTTTTTCCAAGTGTTTTGGAGATGATGGTGGAAGTTAAGTGAGGGATCAAGCCAAACCCCTAGGTATCTGAAGGTAGTTTTTTTTCTATTGAGTCAATTAATGAGGAAGAGGAAATCTTTATCCCAGACTTGAATATGGACTATTATTTGTGCTCTCCTCCTAGAATCTCTTCAGTTCAGTCTACAGAAAACTAAATGATCATATTTGTTAATGTAGCTAATGACAAAGTGCATTGTTGTATTACAATGTAAAAAAGGCACCCTGCATTATTCAGAGTATCTCTTCTTTTTAACATCCTCACTTCTAAACTACTACCTGAAAGATACTGCCCTTCTCTCCTTTACAAACTCTACATTAGAAACCAGAACTACTAGCTTGCTACCATATTCTATAGCTATACATTAAAGGCCTTTTTTTTCCCAAGGTAGCATCAGCTAGCTAGGAAAGCATCCCGTGACAGTTTCAGACAATTACATTGATTTAGTCATTTAAAGAAATCTCTTAAGCAGTACTTTATGGAAGATGATAATTGCACTTGTTTCTCATATGCTGGCTTATTCCCCAAGTAATCTTACAGCTCTGATGAGTATTTTTTTTGAGTATTGTTTTTGAGCATGCATACTCAGCTCTAAGTTATAAAACAGGGTTTACAATCACAATTTCAAAGGAAGGTTCGGTGACCATGGGATGTCGAAGTACAGTTGGCTGAATCCCAAGTTGGAAAATAGGATTTACAATCACAATTTTGGGGGAAGGTTCAGCGACCACAGGATGTCGAAGTACGGTTGGCTGAATCCCATGTTGCCGAACCTTCATTTGTGAGAGTCCCGGTTCAGCAAATGCACAGCACATTCACACATACGAGAATGATCTTATAACTAGAGATTAGGGTACAGTGGGGTTTGGGAAATTTACCCTTTTCCCCAGTGTAGTGTGATCTTGGTGTTAGAATATATAATTTGTGGGGTGTGTGGGTGGCACAGCCCCCCCAAGAGGAGAGGTGTACTGCACAATTTGTCACATCATGTGATATGCAGTTTCAGACTGCAGTCGGATGCTGAGAAAGGTTAAATTTGCAACAGGAAGTGTGTTTGTGACATTCTGACCTTCTCGACATTCCGACTTGAATTTCTTAGTCGATATTTAAGGTAGGAATTTATTTTGACTGTCAAATATATGATTATAAACTGTAAACATTTTTTTTTCATTTTTCATTTGTATATTGTAAATATTAATAATTTTGTTACCATGTTATGCATTCAGACTAGAACTCTTGATTAATTTTACATGCTTAGGTTACCTGTTTTTTATTGAACTAATGCATCTGTATTGCTGCTTTTCATCTTGATATAACTGTTATTTTTGTCTTTGAGTATCATGTCAGGGTCATGGCTAAAAATGGTCCATGGAACAACCCACTTATCTGGTTATAAATGTAATAAATGACTAACAAAGTAAGCTAGTAAAAAAGTAAGTAAATGAGTAAATAAGGGAGAGAAGTGTCATTCTTTACCTGAAACTAGTGAAAAGGAAATGTAAGTTTCATTTACGTCAGAATTACATTTATAATGCCAGTTTATTCAAGCTTATTTAATAGCTTTCTAAAGATGTACCCTGTTTAAGCACTAATCGTTAACAGATTTAATGATGTGAAGTTGCATGAGAATAAAAGATATGTCCTTCAGCAGCTGGTAACCAAGTGTGGGTGCTGCTGACGATTTAATATTTTTAAGCAGTAGTCTTTTTTTCTGTGTACACATAATGGCAAAACTATGTATGTAACAAACCCTATAATGAAATGTTTTGTATACAGTGCAGAAATAATACGGCACACACTATGAATGCACACACAGTTACAAAGTACTGCACCAGAATGCTAAACCCTTTTAAAATGCATTAAAAAACATGACTGTTTTACAGTTTTTAGAAAGCTGAAAGCATTATTCGTCTTTCTACGTTACTCTTACACTCATTTACTCAGGACATTAAACTTGTTTCAGCCAACAAAGAAAGCACAGTCATCTTCTGTTATTCTGATGGTGTCACAAAGATTCACACATTGTGACTACATCCAGGTGGGAGCCCAGGTGAATACACTTTTAGCACAATATCTGCATCTGAACAAACACTCGTAAGTGGGGTCCCTATCATCAGCCACCGTCTCACAGGCACAACCTTTGAACTTCTCATGCAAGGCCTCTCAGGTCATGACCCGCAAACAGTCTTAATTTTAAAAGGAATGCTTGTGCAGTAAAGCATACTTTGAAGGAAGGCATGACTCCAGCAGAGGATATTGCTAACATCTTGATATACATTTGTGTTTTTCTTCCTTTTCGTGAGTATATTTAATGCTATACCTATATTCTTTCACACTTCCCCTCAGAAATAACATGTGCCTGTCTCAAATTGCATCATTTTCCTAAGCTGAGAATAATACTAATATGAAATATGAGAATTTAAAAGTGGTTTTATTTATTTTATTAAAAAAGCCATTCCCAAATATGCCTTCTGTATTACTTTATATATTTTTTCTTCAGTATGTAAATTCTGTGCATCTATGCATACTGGAAACACATAGTTGATAAAACAGAAATTAATAAACTAGTATACTATGGCTTCCTAAATATATTATCAGGACTGCTTACTTTCTAACACTGTTACCTGGTTCTTTATAGCTATGTCAGTTCTTTTACACTCACACTTGGATACTGGCAAATCAGTCTACTGTGAATTATATCTTTACAACTGTATTTTGCTATAGAAAGGTAACATTTATGTCAGATGCATTACTTTTTTTTTTGGTTTGCAAACTATTTCCAGACAGTGTATTTTTTATGTGCATTCTGGTTTATTTAGTGCATGAATTTGTTCCATTTCACTTTCACACATCATAGGTTTTCATGATGGTAGATTAAAGCATATCTCACTGAACTGTACTATATGTTAACCAAAGGGCTAAAACTGAAAAATGCTAAATAGTTTAAAGTATCCAGCACTATTATTGACTGAAAAAATCACAGAGTGAGACGTTAAGATGCTACATCGACATTGTTTCTACAATAAACCACTAAGTCTATGCATATGCAGAGGGACAAGATACTGCAGCTTTTTCCTCAAATGGGGGCCAGTGCCCCCTTACTTATGTTCACTCCAATGTCATAGAACCTGGGGAATGGTGAATTGTCTAGCTTCATATAAACCTGAGTATTGCCCAAACTGCCAAGGCTGTGTGGCTTCAGAATGAGAATACTTTTGTGGGACTGTGAAGGTTAACCCCCCCAACACATAGGTGTGTGTGTAGGGCTGCCCCACATATATACTGCTACACCGTCTATATTCTTCAGAAAACTGATTTCATGCCTGACTTCAGCATTATTTGAAATAGGAATCAGACAGAAATATGTTACGGTTAAAGACAGTTTATATGTCATCAAACAGCAGCTGGAGCCAATCACTTTCATCCATAGTTTGTCTTAGTATGCAGTCATTCTAGCTACTTTATTAACTATACAAACTTCAGACAATGTATTGCAATCAACAGCGCTGGCATTGGCTTCCCATTGATGCCTTTTTTGCCACACATTGGTCCCCTCACACCACCACAATGCCTCCTCCCATATTTTCCCCATCCTGGCCTTCCCACAACATACATAAAGATGACATATTTCTTGTTTTTCACATTCTGCCTTTGACTTCAACTTTTCCCTCCAGTCTTTCAATGTACCCTAATTGTGTAAGATTGCACTGTAATAATTATTGACAAAGTAAGTGAATTAAACTGGGAATCTGAAGGCTTTAATTTGCCCATACATGAGGGTCTTTATGATCTAAGGAACCTTTTCAAACTTTCTTCTAACCTTTTGAACAAATGTGGGCTTGAATAAAAATCATGAAAAAGTAATGAAATTCAGGCTTACTTTTTAATATTCAAAGCTAAATAAGCAGAGAAGATAAATGGTTGAGAGGATACATAAGTCATATCTGTGAATAGTGACAGTCTCACAATCACCCCCCCCCCCAAAAAAAAAATAAATAAATACTTTAACCTTCTATGCACCTCATAGGTATTAGATTGGAATGAAAATGAATAAACATACAGCACCAGGCATATATTTCACATTTGCTAACATGCACACACATCACCATGATTTTTCTGTGTACTTCTCTGATATTAAACTGGGACAAAAGTGAGTTAAGAATTGGCCATAAAATTCAGCTTGTTGCTGTCATTTGCATATAAGTAACATTCCTACTTACGATTACCTACAGAAATTAACCATATATATAAAAACTGATATTTGATTCTGAAGAAAGTGAACAATAAATAATTCCATCAATGTACTCCAAATTGTTGCTGCAATGTAGTGCACTGTCCCTAAACAAGCTTTAGTGATAACCTACGCACACCTCTGAGGATTTATTTATTAGGGAAGTTAAATAGATAATGCCTGCACTATTAGCCCCACAAAATATACATTGAGAATATGCGCACACCTTTGAGCAGGGCCAGGCTGGAAGATGTGTTTTATATGTGCCCACCAATACTATGTGTACCTGCAGATAAAATTTATATTATTATTTTACATATGCTCACAAACACATATAATGACACTGCCCCAACAAGCAAGGTTACCAAATGGCAGACACACACACACACACACACACATGCACGTGTGCACATGCAAACGAATACACATTCTCACACTAGACTATCCATGCTTCTTACCTACAGGCAAATCACAGACAGGGTAGTTTACTTACAGCATGTCTTTGTGATGGTGGTGGAAACCAGGGGGACTGAATAAAATCCTCATAGAGACAGATGATATGCAGACTTCATGCATAATGAAGTCCAGCAAAAGATTCAGTCAGAAAACCGAGTGTGATGGAAAGTAAAATAAATTATAAATAATTTGTTACTTTCAGATAGACTACAACAAGCACACATGCAGACACACACACACACACACACACACACACACACACACACACACACACACACACACACACACACACACACACACACATTTATTTTCATCAACAGACAGCCCCTGTCTATATCAATCACAGCCACTTAATTAACTGTGCATACCTCACGTTTGACTGACAATTAAGCCAGTTAGACATATGAGGAGTGCACAGTTAATTGCCACAACAAAATGTTTCAACCTGCTTCACACAAATGCATCTCTAAAGACAAGTTACTGACTGTTTTAATTTGATCAAAATAGCATGGTCAGTCATTTTTATTGGCAGATACTCCCAATGTCTGATTGTTAAAAAAATAATGGCCAGAGTATCAAACCTTAACTTGAAACAAATAGAAAATAGTCCTGCAACACAAGAAGAATGTCTATTTTGAGCAAGTGATGGCAGGATCAATCCCTGTAACCCACGGATATGCCATTGTACCCAGCAACTATAGGTGCTTTAACTGTACACACCTTAGATATCTGTCATAATTACAATGGTAATGCATTAACTCATTATATGAAGACTCTCTTAACCAAACTTAAACCTTGCTGCACAGCTGCTGACAAACTCTCAAATGAATTCCTAAAACTTGCCACTCCTTCTATTGCTTACCCTATTTCAATCTTGATTAATTGCTCTATTAAAGAACACTATGTTCCACTCCTATGGAAAATATCTCACATTATACCTCTCCACAAAGGTGGTCCCTCCAAAGAACTAACTATCACCCTATAGCCATCCTCTCTCCTCTTGCAAAAATCCTAAAAAAATGTATCCACAGCCAGCTCATTAGCTACTTCCTAAACAATAACCTCCTTTCCAGTACTCAGCATGACTTTAGACCTAAACATAGTATGAGCACTGCCCTCCTAACTTTCACTAACACCATCCATCACTTCATGAATGAAGACCAGCTGGTTTCTTCATTCTTTCTCGAAGAAAGCCTTTGACACCATATCCCACCAGCTACTACTTAATAAACTGTCTTCCTATGGCCTCAGTCCTTCAACACTAACTTGGTTCCATAACTATGTTTCCAATAGACAACAGGCTACAAAATGGGAAAACTCCATTTCCCCCTACTCCCCCTCACAGTGGGCATACCCCAAGCTCTATACTCGGTCCTTTTCTTTTTATCATATTCACAAAGAATCTTAGTTCAGCAACCCAACTAGCCTCCATATTTCAATATGTCAATGATGCTACACTTATCTGTTCTGCCTCTTCACCCTAAGAACTACAACAAAAAATGCAATTATCTCTTCAGGACATAGGAACATACCTCTCTCAGCACCAACTCATTTTAAATCTCAACAAAACCAAAATACTATTTTTCAGTAACAAAAAAATAGAATCTTCTATGCCCCCTTTCTCTATCACCTCTGCAAATGGTACCAAGATAGACCCCGCTAATCACACTAAACTTTTAGGCGTTACCCTAGATGATAACCTCAAATTTGATATACATATTGCACAAACTATCAAAAAAGTCCACATCAAACTAGGTACCTTATACAGGGCCAAAATATACCTAACTCCAAATGCCAGATGAGCCACTGCTCACACACACCTGCTATCCCCCACCTGTATGGTTCACTCATATTCACAAACCTTAGAAAATCTGACCTCAGCAACAAGATTGCTAAATATACCACTAATCATCCACACAGATCTCAACACTGTGCAGCACTCTCATGGTTAGACTGGCTAGAGCTCCTCAACCTTTTATCATTTAACCAGCTTACCTTAACCCACAAAAATATCTACCACCCTAGCAACTGCCCTGTGATCTCCTACTTAGTCCAACCTAGTAACAATCTTAAAACTCTTAGAACATCTAACAAGCTGTTACTCAAGGTTGCCAACTCCCACAACAGTCATGGCAACTCCTTCTATTCACACAAAATAGCCAAACTCTGGAACACTCTTCCAGAGTCAATAACAAAAAACCCTAACCACAATCAATTCAAATCACTCCTAAAGGAACACAAGACTAATCATTGGCTATGCTCTTGCCACTCTCCAGGATAATTATTAATCTTCTTCTACTACTGTTTTCAGCATTCTCCTATCATTTGCGTATCAGTTGTGCTTATTATAGAAATTATTCCAGTGCTTGTATTGTGCAATTTCTTGTTTTTATACTATTGCTTGTATTGTTCTATTGACTGTACTGTACTGCTGCATGGATTGTATTCTGTTGCAAAACATTTGTTTTCTGTAATACTGTGGAGCTTTAGTCCCTGGGTCTCTGCTGAAAATGGGACCCAGCACAGTTGGACACTACCCGGTAAACAAATGTAATAAATAAATACATACATTTAAAGTATAGTTAACACAAACAGTAATCAAGTAAAATATTCCAACTAGATTCACAGAAATCTGCATTAGTCTTGCAAAGCCAGAATGATGAATGATTTTAAATCATTAGAATAGTTAAGGGTACTGAAATCTAAAATATTTTGGCAAGGAAATGTTGAGGTTTCTTGAGATGAATTAGGTGTTAATGAAGTACATGCCAATGGTGGCCTAGCAAGAAAAGAATAAAAATGGGGCTATTATTGCCTTGGAACTTGGGAATATTCCATGAAGGAAATGTTGTGCAAGGTAGGAAAAATTGTGAACAAGCTCAGAGACCTTGTGTTCAAAGGAGTGAGTTGACATAAATGGTAGCAAAGCCTCTGATGATTGTGCCAGGTTTAAGTGGCACACTGTATGTATGGTAATGAGAAATAATGCTATATTTACTAAAATAAAGTATAAAAAACAAACTATATGTCATTTCTTTGCATTGCGGATACACCTATTATTAAAATGCCAAGCCTATGTTTTGTTTATTCTTTGCTGGAGAATTTGGTTATCAGAATCGGATTTCACAACCATCTC
Source organism: Protopterus annectens (assembly GCF_019279795.1). NCBI lineage: Eukaryota > Metazoa > Chordata > Ceratodontiformes > Protopteridae > Protopterus > Protopterus annectens. The sequence continues at coordinate 759,033,378 of NC_056750.1, read as the reverse complement.
CAACTTGCAATCATCAGCAATGTTGGGTAGCCATAGCCCACTGATGTCAGCTTTAATGCCAGAGAAGTATAAGGCAAACAGGTGATGGCCCAGTACAGAGCTCTGTAGGACACCACTGCTGATGCATTTCTGTCTAGAGCATTGGGTTATTCAAGTGCAACTAACTCTGGGCAAGACTGCAATCCAAATTTTAACTTGCTACAGATCCACCACCATGCCCCAGGATTCCCACTCCTCATTTCTTGATGCACTAGAAAATATTAGGGTACAACCCAACACCCTAATAATGGGCTATTTCAACTACCCCATCATTAACTGGGAAAACTACTCATGTACCAACTCTTTTGCTCAATGTTTTCTGGAATTCATAAATTCCAATGCCTTGGAACAACTTATCCACAACCCCATCAGGGGCAGCAACACCCTAGACCTGGTCATTACCAACATGGGTGACCAGTGTTCCACACCAGAGGTCAATTCCTCTTTGGTCAGATCCGACCACAAGCTAATCACCCTAGCCATCCACATCCCGCCTCCACCTCCATTAGGGAAACCACCATAATAAATTTCTCCAAAGCCAACTTCACGCTTAAGACAGAAGTGTCAAACTTCAGAATACCCATGCAGACAGACAATAGAGGTATGACTGCTCAATCCTACACAAATGCACTTTTTAAGCACTTACATGAGTGCATGGATTGTCCTATCCCTAACAGAACCAAGATGCTATCCTCCAAAAAAGAAGCCAATCTGGTGGTCCCCTACCATAAACAAACTGTACAATAGAAGAAAGAAACTGTTGCAAAAAAGAAAAAATCCTATGATTGGAGGAACTCCCTAGTCAACCTCAGTAAGAAGCTGAGATCCCTCATAAAATCCTCCAAAGCTAGTTACGAAAATAAAATCACCACTGATTCTAACGACAACCACCAAGCATTCTATAGCTATGTCAATAATCTCAATGGCAACACTCAGATCTGCTCTGAGTTACAGCAAAATGGCACTAAATATACAGAACCAACTGATATTGCCAACATGCTGGCAGATAGGTTCATTGCTAACTTTACCCCCCTCTCACCCCCTAAAGGGCACATCTCTATACCGGAAGAATGCAAAGTTCCTGTGATAACGACTGCACAGGTAATAACCACACTCTCCAAAGCCAAGAACACAGCATCCATGGGACCTGACAACATCCCAGGCTACGTTCTACATGAACTGCAGACTGGACGTGGCACCCCACCTAAGCATCATGTTCAATCATAGCCCCACCTCAGGCTTTGGGCCCACTGAATGGTACACAGCAACAGTTATCCCACTCCACAAAGGGGGGGGGGCCACCACGGACCATGAGAACTACCACCCCATTAGCCTAACAAGCCTGGTCTACAAGGCCATGGAACTTATCATCATGGATCTTATACACAAAGACATTAGTAATCTCCAAACTCTGGACCCTACCCAGTTCTGGTTTGTAAAAGGCAGATCATGTCTCCTAAACCTGATAGACTTCTTTGAAGCAGTCATTAAAGCTGTAGACAAGGATAAGGTGGTTCACATGGCCTATCTAGATCTCTCCAAGGCTTTGGACACCATCTCCCACTCTGGAATTATTGATAAACTCACTAAACTAGGTATAAATCCCTATGTCACAAGATGGGTTGCCAAATGGCTCACTGACAGAACCCACACTGTAAAAGTAGCAGACTCCAAATCTGACTTCAGACCAGTGACAAGTGGAGTACCACAGGGTTCTGTCCTGGGTCCTCTCCTGTTTGGTATCTACTTTTCTGAAGTACAGGCTAATACAGAAGGTCTTTGGCTAGTGAAGTTCGCAGATGACTGCAAACTATGAGCCATAATCAAAACTCCTAACGGTGTGGACATCCTACAAAAGGGCATCATGGAGACATATGCCTGGTGTCAAAGCCATGGTCTCAAGCTCAATGCCAAAAACTGCATTGTCATCCCCTTTGGTAAAAACTCTGTACCCATGAGCTACCACATAGGTGGTAATCTACTTAACACCAAAAGTGTGATAAGAGACCTTGGGACACAGGTGGACAGTAGTCTCTCCTTTGATAATCACATTGCCACTGTAGTCAGGAAAACCTTCTACATGGCACACTTCATCACAAAAGGTTTGTCATGCAGGAAAAAAGAGGTCATTGTTCCCCTCTACTCATCAATCATTAGACCCATTATAGAGTCCAATGCCCCTTTTGGTATGTACCTCACAAGACATCTATAACAACTAGAAACGCCGCAGAAATACCTCACAAAGAGGATTACCGGCCTCAAACAGATGCCCTACATAGACCGTCTAAAAAAACTCCAGCTTTACTCCATCACATATCGCCTACTCAGAGGTAATCTCTGCCTAACATACAAAGCTATTTCAAACGCAGAGCTGTTGGACCTGATCCACTTAAAGAAATCCCTATCCTTCTGAGCTACATGCTCTAGGGACCTAAACCTTGTCACTACAATAAAAAAAAAAGACATGCTGGAGGGATAGATTCCTGTCCCAGACTTCCCATACTCTGGAACAAACTATCTATATCAGCACCTTCAAGAAAATTATTGATGATTGGATGGGAAATAGGAAATTCACCCCAGGGATCACCTCTGTGGCTCTGCTCGACAGGAGCACAGGAAAATAATTTTCTTGGGTGGCGAAAGCCAGGGTACCTTTTTGGCTAGGCTTATATAGGCCCTAGGGCCAATAGGATAGTACCTACCTATGAACATGCTAAATTTAATGGTATGGGTTCTGTTAGATAGTCAGCTACCTATTGAGCTAACTATGTATGGGATCATGATGAGATGGGGAAGTTTGTCAATATATCATCATGGATGATAGGGTCAAAGGGCATGGCAATGTGTAGAAAAGCAACATGGATTATATGACCTGTGTTTTAGAGAGCCATACTCATGTGGTCTTAGGGATATAAGGTCACCTATATCATCATTTATAGTTCTGTTTTATATTCTACATAGCCCTGCAAAAATATTAGTGAGACTAGTAGACCTGTAATTCCTACAATCAGTAGAGGGGCCACTTTTTGGTAAGGCACCATAACAGCTGCTCTCCACACAACAGAAATGTAATCAGTGGAAAATTTCAGGCTGAAGATGTAATGGAGGGATTTTGTCACATGGGACAGCACTCTTTTCAGCCAACATCCAGTAATATTGTTGGGACACACAGAATTGTTTTTAATGTTGGAAATTGTTAAACAGATAGTTCAAGGTGATTTCAGAAGGGGGTGTGAAGGGGAATGAGGGTACAGATTGGACAGTGGGCTGGGTGAAGTTGGATAAAAATTGCTTATAAGAATTTTAGCAATACCTTTGTGTCAGAGTAGGAGCCACTGCTAGATATAAGTTCAGTACAACATTGTTGGTTATTTATAAGCTTCCTAATATAACTGCCGATGGCCTTTTTGTTTTTTTAATGATTCACTTACTATTTTTCAAATCCCTTGTATAATGATGAAGCACATAACTTTTACAGATGATCAAGGGCATTTTCTTTTATTGTACAGATTGTTGACATGGTAGTTGTATCACATGGGATTGATTTTAAACTTGGCAATGTGCTCCTGTTATGCTAGTGCAGATGCTTTAATACATCTATCCAAATGAGAGAAAACTTTAGAGGAGGAGACACCAGCCTCATATGCAAGGTTTTCTCAGACAGCATGCAATTTGAGTAACAGTAAGATCACTAAATAGATAGTAGTTAATTTTGGAGTAATCATTGTATGTTGTAAAGCAGAACCCCAAGGATGTTTAATTAAGGGGAATAGCAGGCAGTATGATATAGCTATGAATAACTTCTCTGAGGACAAGTTTGAGAAGATTCATACCTCCTGCAGGCTATTAGGTCAATGTAGTGGCATTGATACATTCCAGAAATCTCTGGGTATGTTTGTTCCTGGTAATATATATTTGTCAGTTTGAGTGGAATGTTACACATAAGAAAGGTATTTGATTGGTTAAATAGTTATCTGTTCCTACTGGTTAAGATTTTTTTTATGCTTGGAAGGTTTCATAGACAGAACGCTCTAACTGGTTGTAATATTGGTAATTTTTTGAGAGTAAATATGACTTCACCTAGTTCTAGATTTGTATCATGTAGATGAGAGATAATAAAGTTAAGTGTAAATATAGACACTCCCCTATAATTGCCAGTGAATTTGAATACTTGATAGATATTGCACCCTGAAATCAAGGGACTGATTTCTCAGTACTGCAACCAGGTTTTTGTAATTGCATAACTGCTGATGTCTTCAAGGGTACAGAAGGCATCATGCTGAGACATTTTTTTGTTTAAGCTCCTGCCATTCAGCAGTGTTACCTTGGTATTATCCATGCAATAGTACTTTATTTAACATGATTATCAGGGGGTTATTCAGGCTTTTCTTAATTCTGTTTGGGAGCTTAATATATGTGTTTCTTTGACACATGGACTAGAAGTTTATAGTTTTAGTTGTATCAGCAGATATGTCAGTATTTAAATATGGTATGCATTTCCTTGTCTTCATAGTGGTATGATATATTCCTTTGCTTATAAAGTTTGCAGAAATTTTTTTTCTGAAAGCCATTCAGTATGCCTTATGGCAGGGTAATCACTTTATTCATTACTGAAAAAAATCATATACTCACTATATTTTTCATTTCAGTTTTTTGATATAATTAAAGAGTACCTTAGTACTGCTTTCAGACTTTGAGAACAATCTAACATTTTGTTAGATTTAGAATATATATCTATATATCTATATATATATATATATATATATATATATATATATATATATATATATATATAGAAGAAAAACAAAACCGAATAAGACTAGGAAGAAATAAACTTATACTACTGAAAACTTCCAAACTGTTAAAAACAAAAACAGAAATCCAATGAATAGACGCTGAGCCAGAACTGTTATTTGCTGAGCGCTTTTGTTCGCTTTATTGGTAACAATCGAACTTCATCAGATATAGGTCTATCTGAAAATGCCAAAAGTCCACAATGCTGAGAACACCGACACCAGAAGATCGACAATGGAGAAGACCGAAAGTCGAGAATACTGACGCTGAGAACACCGACATGTTACGGTAAGTGTGTGATAGGGACGGACATTAGGGTCAGGTTGTGGGTAAGGTAAGTGTGTGATAGTAACGGACGTTAGGATAGGGTGCGTGTCAGGTAAGTGTGCGATAGTGACAGATTTTAGGTTTAGGGGTGGGTTATGTGAGTTAGGGTTAGGGTGCGGGTAAGGTAAGTGTGCAATAGTGATGGACTTGAGGGTTAGGGGCGGATTAAGTGAGTTAGGGTGCAGATAAGGTAAGTGTGTGATGGTGACAGACCTAAGGGTTAGGGGCGGATTAAGTGAGTTAGGGTTAGGGTGCAGGTAAGGTAAGTGTGCGATAGTGATGGACCTTAGGGTTAGGGTTTGGGTTAAGGTTAGTGCATAGATAGTTGTGTATGTAAGGTTTAGTGTAGGTTTGTAAGGTTTTTGGTGTGCTTGTGTTGTGTGTGTTTTTCGGGAAAGGTATTTGTTTTGTTGGTTGTCGGGATTGTGGTGTGTCGGGCATGTGAAGTTTTGTGTTTTTGAACTTTCGGTTTTGTCATGTCGGTTATTTCGTTGTCGGTGTTATGAGGTAGACCTATATATATATATATATATATATATATATATATATATATATATATATATATATATCTTTAAAGCAGACAGATTTTTTAGTTCATTTAATCTAGAGTATTTTTTAATCTATTTTTTATGACTAAGATCATTTTTGAAAATTAAGCAGTGCCTCTTTTTTCTGTTGTATGTTTAATTTTGTTCTATTTGATACAATCAAATACAGTTTGATTTTTTTAATGAACTAGGTTATTAATGAACTAGGTGCTTAACATAATTCAGGAAGTGAACATTACACCATCCATAATGCTTATTATAAAATTTGCACACATTTTTTTTTTCTGAAGGCCCGTTCAGTATATCTTCTGGCAGGGTGATCACTTTATTTACTAATGAAAAAATCATATACTCACAATTTTTTCCATTTCACTTTTCTGATATAATTAAAGAATGCCTTATTACTGCTTCTGAACTTTGAGAACAATCTAACATTTAGTTAGATTTAGAATATTTATATGAAAAGCAGATAGATTTTTTAGTTTATTTAATCTAGAGTTTTTTTTATTTTTATAATCTATTTTTTATGACTAAGATTGTTTTTGAAAATTAAGAAGTACCTCTTTTTTCTGGTGTATCTTTTAATTTTGTTCCGTTTGATGCATTCAGATACAGTTTGATTTTTTTTTAATGAACTAGGTTATTGATGAATTAGGTGCTTAACAAAATTCATTATACCCTCCAGACTGAAAAGTTTCTTTTTGTGTGTTTCTTTGCTTTTTTAATTTTGTTATACTGCTAAATGTATTTTTCTTGAATTATCTCTATAATTATATCCTGTTGAGCCACATTTATAACTGCATATGCTAAAGGTCTAATAGAACTCATTGATAGTAAACTCAACAAGCTTATTTGGGTTTTGAGGATAGTATCTATGCCTGTTTTTATATGTATTTTATATGTATGTTATTCATTGTGTCATAGCTTCTGTTGTGTCTTACTTTATGTCCTTATTAATGACTCGTTGTCAACAATATACTACTTATTATATCACAGTCCCCAGCTATAAAGGCTAGGAAGCATGATTTATTTATAAATTAACTTGGTTTTGATTTATTTATAAATTAACTTGGTTTTACTCTTTGGCCAAAGATGATGGTATCATGACCTATGCTATTTACACAGGATATAAGTAAAGATGAAGAGCAGAAAGATTCTAAAATTTGTAGGACTGATATCTAGAATATTTCCATCCCTAGTATTGTTTTGGTCTAATTGTTCCAAGCTGTTTTGAGTAAAATAATTAATATGTAAGCATATTGCTATGATATTAAGTAGTTTATTTAATTGCTTACTTACACATTTGTTGGGTAAATACAATGGTCTGAGGATATTTTTCAGTCAAGGCCTAGGCCAAGATGACACAATTACATTTTAAATGTTAAACAGTTCTTACCTAAATCATCTTGAAACAGAAATATAGGGGTAATTTGGTTATTCTATGGTATAACATAAATTATATAACATGTAGTACGGGTAGTGATAGTAGCAGTAGAAAACCTCTTTGAATATGTATTTTCATCAGTTTTTACATATAGCAGTTTGGTGAGTAAATTATTAAGACCTGTAGAGGCATGGACAGTGTATAGCAGATGCATGTGCTGTGATTACAGTTCTTAAAAATCAGTAAGGTATGCAGAGTACATCTCAATGAACACTGTTTCTGAAGTAAAATATGCATGAACAAATGTTATAACTGTAAGAAATTGTACTGTAGCATATAGAAGGCTAAGATAAATTATTGCTTATACACATCACACTTAAGACACTGGTTTTAATTAACCTGATGTATCAGATAACGTTATGTGGTAATCTGTGTTACTCTTACCTGTCACAAAGGTGAACAGTATATAATTCATTTTTTTGCAAAATCAGATAGTACACATTGATTACAGGGGTCGTTTGATGCTGAACATGTTGAAGAAATAGGTGCAATATTGTAAAAAATGTAAGAAAGAAAGAAACCATTTTAGTGTACTGGAAAGAAACAGTGGCCATTCATGTACTGTATCCACAACTTGTTACTCAGATCATTTTAAACAAACCAACAGTCATCAGAGCTCAGCAGAGAAACAAAATTATCCATGGATGGCCAGTAGACAGGATGGAATGAATAAATAATGGAAGAACCAGTGACTCATTAACTTACACATCACATTTGTACTTCAGCACAACTCAAATAATTATAAGTGAAGTGTTATTCTTTGAAGACAGAGCTATACCTTTGACACTGAATAGAAAAGAAAAAAATGATTTAGTGTGATAAATAATTCCGGCAGTAACCCGACACAGAAGGCATTTTGTTTTATCAGACTTTTTTGCAAAATACAATATTTGTTTTATTTTATTTATTTTACATTTGTTTACTGGGATAGTCCGACTGGATACATGTCCATTTTCAGAGGAGACCCAGGGAGAAAGGCTCCAAAAAATGCATTTAGCAAACTGGTACATTTTTACAGTTTAAAACACAAAATAAACAGAAATAAAAAAGATTTGTACACATATGTAAATAAACACAACAAACAGATATACACAAACAAATTTTTACATTTTTACTCAGACGGAAAATTCTAGACAGTCTTTTTAAGAATGATAGGCTATTGAATGTCTAGCAAGCTAACCAGGTAGAAGATCCAAGGAGATCACAGGATATATAAGTTAAGAAACAAAGTGTAGGCAGAAGTTCTCCATGTGCACACAAGTGATGGTTAGAGTTAGTCTGAATTAGGACAAGGACATAGCCATCATTTTATAAAGTAGTCTGGATTAGGACAAGGACATAGCCATCATTTTTTAAAGTAGTGAATCAGACTCTTCTTGAACTGAGGTAGAGAGAGTTCAGATGTATGATTAGCAGGAAGAGAATTCCAAGTTTTGCCAACAGAGTTAGCAAATCGAGATTCTCCGGCTGTGTTGTTGGATTTGAGAGTTTGAACTAGTAGTCTTTCAGATGAACGAAGTGCGCTAAGGTTACTGTAGGGGGTGATGAGGTTTTGAAGTATGGGTGCATTATTTGGTTGGTAGAGGATCTAGTGTGCAACTATTAGTCGGTTAACCTGAAGTAGGTTAGGCAGTTCAAGCCATCCTAGTAGATTTAGGTTATGACAGTGATGAGTTCTGTAGGCTGCATCGGTAGCAAATCTAGCAATGTGACTGTAGCTGCTAGAAAATTTATTAAGGTCAGTTTTGCTGAGGTTTGTAAATAGAGGGGAAGCATAGAGGAGGGTGGAGAGTACATGTGTACGAGCAATTACAGTTCTGGCTAATGGCGTTAGGAAGGGCTTGATCCTATATAGTGAGCCAAGTTTTTTATTAACTGTTTTAATAGTTTTATTGACCTGCTAGATAAGGTTATCTATTATAACTCCTAAGACTTTGGTTGAGGAATCTGGGGAAATAATGGTGCCGTTGTTGTATTTTAATGTAAAGGTTGTAGGGGTAGATCTGCGAGTGGGGGAGAAAAGCAGCAGTTTATTTTATTAGGATTTAACATGAGACAATAGTTAAGAAGCCAATTTTCAACTGTGTTAAAAGTATTTTGGGATAGAATCTGCAACTCTGTAGGTGAAGTGTCGGAGCATACTAAAGTGGAGTCATCCGCATATTGAATGCATGTTGCATTTGGGATGACTTCATTCAAATCATTGATGAAAATGGAAAATAATAGTGGACCTAATATGGAGCCTTGGGTACTCTGAGGGTGATGGGTAAAAGAGTGGATAGTTTGCTCTGCCATAGGAGACCCTGTTGTCTACCACTGAGATAGGATTGAAACCAATGGATGGCCTGATCCTCTAGGGAGATGGATTTCAAAGTGTTTATGAATATTTGGTGGTTTACCATATCAATGGCTTTTGAAAGATCAAGAAAGATAGCAGAGTAAAGTTTATTATTGTTTTGGTGTTGGTTAATGCCTTTAGAGAAGGACAGGAGGGCTGAGGTTGTACTATTGAATGGTCTAAAGCCATGCTGGGTGTTGGTTAGAAGATTATTATGGATAAGATAGTTCAGGAGTTGATTATGGATGCATTTTTCCATACTTTTAGCCAAGGCTGACAGAATAGCTATGGGTCTATAGTTTGGCAGGTCAGTAGAGCTGCCCCCTTTATGGAGTGGGATGACATGGAATATCTTTCCAGACCGAGGGGATGGACACTTCAGTTATAGATCTATTGATCAGGATAGTAATGGGGTATACTATGGCATCTGCAGCTTTTTGTAGATATTCTGCAGGGAGTAGATCAGCTGACAGGGTGGTAGGCTTTAGTTTCTTAAGTAATTTTTGGACAAATGATGTGCAAACTGGTTTGAAGTTAAATGAGAGTTGGGAGCTGGGTGTAGTGGCTGGAGAATATGGGCATTTGGGGGATAATTGGTTAGCTAGGTTCTGGATGATTGTTGTAAAGATGCTATTAAAGGTATTGACAATTTCTTTGGGGGGGTTTTGGTTAGAATCTAAGGGGGCAGGAGTGGAGGATTGTCCTGGATTAAGGAGTTTGTTTATACCTACCCAAAACGTTTGTGGCTTGTTTTGGTGTTTTTCTTGTAGATGAGAGTAATAGTTTTTTCTTGTCTAATGTGGTGGATTTTTTTGTTTAATTTCTTAGCTGTCTGTATCTAAGTTGATCTATGGGTATTTTTGTGGTCCTCGAAGTGTCCCAAGCCATATTTCTAAGTAGCATTTGTTGTCTGGTTTCTTTTGAGAGCCAAGGAGCAACTTTTATTTTGGTTCTAATAGTCCGTGCTGGTGCATTGGTGTCAAGGATGGATAAGAATTTGGTATTAAAGTAATTTACTGCTTCTTCAAGTGGAATTCTTTCAGAACTGACCAAATGCAAGATTTAAGTTCATTTAGGAAATTCATGCAGTTGAAATTCTTATTGTTCCTTACTGTTTTAAAAATTGACTGGTTGTGGATATCAGCTTTTTGCCTGATTAAATAGGTGAGGAGGTGATCACTTACATCAGGCAAGGTCCCCCTCTTGTATTTGAGGCAATGGGTGTTAACAAGAATCCAATCCAGAATACTTACTTTATTGTTGGGTTTACTGATCCTAGTGGGGGAGGATATGACCTGTAAAAATCCATAAAGGTTTATGTGGTGAGTGGGGGGTCCTGAGGAACACATGTTCTAGTCTATGTTGAAGTCCCCAAGTACAATGGTTTATTGGGGGTAGTTGCTGGATAACCAGTGTAGGATATCATTTTAGGGTATTTATGTTATTGCATGGGGGAATATACACACAGATGAGATTTAAACACTTGTTCTTATTAATGTGGAGCTTAGTGATAAGAATTACAGCACTGCCAAACAGGGATGTTTGCAGGGCATTACTGGAGACTTCAAGCATGGATTTGTACAGAACATCTACCCCACTTCCCTTTCTATTGATTCGATCAAGCCTTAGGATGTTATATTTACTCCCATCTGGGCATAACAATCAATTTCGAGAAATCTGTTTTATCGCCCTCACAGCATATCTCATTTATAGGAGCAGAACTAGACACTACCCTGGCTCAAATCAAACTCCCACAGGCAAGAGTTTCAGCACTGAGAGACCAAATCACTACCCTCCTTCAAAGCAAGAGAGTCCCCGCAGAGCAAGTCTTGAAGGCACTAGGAATGATGGCAGCTGCTCTTATCATGGTCCCACTAGGCAGGATGCATACGAGAATTCTTCCATGGCTACTGTTCGCTCAGTGATCTTACCAACGACTTCCGTTATCACACGAAGTCTTAATCACGAATTCCTGCAAACGCGATCTTCTTTGGTGGATGGAAAGTCAGAATCTAACAACAGACCGGCCGTTTGTACTGCCCAGTCCCACAGCACCCTTAACCACGGATGCTTCCCTGATAGGGTAGGGGGGACGTTTTCAGGGGAGAACGGTCCAAGGTCAATGGTCCAAGTTGGAGTACAATCTGCACATCAATGTCTTGGAGCTGAGGGCAGTGTTTCTAGCATTGCAACACTTTCACAAGTCCTTACCTCTGGGAACAGTGACAGTTCAGACAGACAATATGTCAGTAGTCTGGTACATCAACAAACAGGGAGGAACCAGGTCTTATCAATTGTGCAGAGAGGCTCTCAGGATTTGGCAATGGGCTGTGTCCACCAGACACTTTCTGATAGCAACGCACATCCCAGGGACATCCAACGTCATTGTGGACAGGTTGAGTAGAGCCATCCTGCTGCCTCACGAGTGGTCCCTCAAATCTCAGGTAACGGAAAAGATATTCCGCAGATGGGGCCAGCCTTTCTGCGACCTATTTGCATCCCCATTGAATGCCAAATGCAGAAGCTACTTTGCCCTACTACCCCCCTCCGGGGCGTGCCCCCAGGGATGCACTGGTACACGAATGGCCCCCGTGTCTCCTATATGCTTTTCCTCCTATTCCACTAATACCCAAATTCCTACAGAAAGCCAGATGTCTGGAAAGGACCATAATTTTGATAGCCCCATTCTGGCCTTGACAGATCTGGTTCCCCTTTCTTCAAACCCATCAAGTGGAGGAGCCGTGGATTCTGGACCTAGTGCCAGACCTATTGACACACTCGTCGGGAGCTCCTCACCCATCTCTCAAGTCCCTCAAACTGACAGCTTGGCTGCTCCGCTTCCCATCTTAGCCAGATCAGACTTACTGTCCCCTGCAGTACAGCACATAATTGTAGCTTCCCACAAGCCATCCACAAGGAAGCTATACATGAGCAAATGGAAACTTTTTACATATTGGGCCTCGCAACAGGGTATAGATCCATCTGGGGCTCCAGTACACAAGATATTAGAATTTCTTACGACGTTATTTCACGAAGGAGCATCGACTTCTACGATAAGGGTACAACTTGCAGCCATATCTAATTTTCATGTTGGTGAGGGAGATGGTTCTCTCATGTCTCACAGACTTTGCAAAGCCTTTATGAAAGGTGCCTTTCATCTCCGTCCTCCTTTCCGGAACCTGGTTGCCCCATGGAATCTTAACTTGATGTTATCCTGGCTCATGTTGCCTCCATTCGGACCAGCCTCCACGACCCCTCTGAAGTACCTGTCGTGGAAGACACTTTTTCTGGTTGCCATCACTTCCGCTCATAGAGTTTCAGAGTTGCAAGCGTTGTCTGTGCGACCTCCATACATGATTTTTCATCCAGACACTGACCTTGCGTACCAATCCATCCTTTCTTCCGAAAGTTTGCTCGGTTCTAAATGTCAATCAGTCTATTGAACTACCCACCTTCTTCAAAAATCACTCTAACAAGTTGGAATACATGCTGTATAAGCTGGACGTTCACAGACAACTGAGATTTTACTTAGACTGGACTAAGGAATGCAGAAAGTGAGACCAGCTGTTTGTGTCATATGCTGACCAAAGGAGAGGAATGGCAGTAACAAAAGTTACCGTCTCTAAATGGCTTTCAGAATGTATACATTACGTCTATTCGGAATCCAAGCAACAACTCCCGTTTAAACCCAAGGCTCATTCTACTAGGGCGGTTGCTACATCTCTAGCCCATGCCGCTCGCCTGCCATTGGATACCATTTGTGCGGCGGCAACTTGGGCAAAACCACATATGTTTATCACTCACTACAAGTTAGATAAAAACTCCAGGGACAGGGCATCTTTTGGTTCCACTGTTCTCAGGAACATTCTTCCATGAGCCACCCAGGGTAAAGGAGCTAGGGACACAACCCATGTGTAAGAACAAGTGGCGAGATTGAACAATTTCACATAAAAAAGTTATGTTCTTACCATAATGTTCCATGTGAATTGTTCATCTTGCTTTGTTTTTACATTCCCTCCCTCCATCCCCCTTCCCGCATTCTGGAAGAATGGGTATGACTGGATTCGGTTGAGTTTTCTCCAGGTGTATAGATTTCTGAGCTTCCTAGTGTATGTCAGGGAGTGCACCTTTCCTTTCGGAGTGTGACAGTGTATCAGTCAGTGTGTTGTGTTCAGTGCGCATAGGGTGCAGGGGTTGGTGAGATTCTTCTGGTGTTAGCAAACTAGATCTGAGGGTTAGCACCGGGGGATCATGGGATACAACTGTGCCTCGAGCTTTCTCGAAGATGCAGAGCTGATGATGTGGCCGACTTGGAGCCGAGGTTCGGCTCCAAACCCATGTGTAAGAACAAAAGCAAGATGAACAATTCACATGGAACATTATGGTAAGAACATAACTTCTTTTTAAGCATCAATGAATTCAGAAACAAGAAGCTTAGCTGATAATGAACTCTTCCCTCACTGAGGCCAATGTCTCCCTGACTTGCATTTCCCATTATTGTGGAAAGAACCCCTTTTGGCTACAGCTCTTAGCGCACATGGTGTGATTCTTTAGGTATCTCAGGGAATTACTTTTTCCACAAATATATCTTAGTTCAAGTCATTTGTCATTATGAAAGGGCCATCTACAATCATCATTTTCCTTTGTATTGATATCCCATGGTGTTTCTTGAATACTCAATTAAACTGATTAAATTTAACTCATTTATATGAAATCTTATCTTGGCCACATTATTAACTGAAAAGCTTGTACTGCTAATCTTCAGTGATTCATGGTCTGATGTTTCCAGTGGTGGACTTACCTTCAGATATTAATTAATCCTTTGTTATGATTAACATCAGATCTACTATGATATTACTATGTACAGAAACATTCACTAATTGTTTAAAAGTTTACAAATTCATCATGTAAAACAGAAACAAATACTCTTTTCACCTATGTACATATGTTGTCCGTGTTTTTGGCATAAAATAATTTTAGGGGGGCAAATGTGGGCTTTTAAATCAGGAAGTTGAGAGAGATGGAAAAACTGCCCAAACTGCCAATAACTACAATTTCTGGGCCAGAAAGCACTCCTTATGTGGTAGATAGGTTACCTAGTGCTTGCCACTCCTACTGATAAGCTAGAAGGCTTCTCTCCAACACAGAAAGGCTTGGGGGGCTCCCGCTGCATCTGTCACCCCTGGGCTTCTGGATACTGACCAAGGTTCTTGCCATCACTATAATGCCTTTTTTAGGCAGTGTTCCAAAGACCAAATTACCACCGTAACAGCTACAAATAAATGCAATCTGAGGGTCATGCTGCTCAATGCTAGAAGTCTAAATCTCAAAATGCACTCGCTCGAAGCACTCCTTAAAATGGAGAACATTGACATTTGTGCTGTAACAGAGACCTGGTTCAAGGCAGCAGAAAGCACCCCTGCACTACCAGGCTATAACTCATTCCAAACCTTTCAGCCCCAGAACTTGGACTGAAGCTGCAAAGATGGTGGTGTTTCCATATTTATAAAAGATGCACACACCTCCAGACTGGTAGCCCAACATTACGCATCAGAGATACTTCAGGTGCAGCTAACACTGGAAAAGACAATGATTCAGGTCATAGCCTGCAAAAGGTCCCCAAGCATGTCCCAAGACTCGCACCCCCCATTCCTAAGCACCCTGGAGAATATTAGGGTCCAACCTAACACCCTCTTACTAGGCGACTTCAACTATTCCTCCATTAACTGGGTAAACTACTCATGTACCAATCCACTTGCCCAATGTTTCCTGGAGTTCATTAATTCCAATGTCCTGGACCAGCTTGTTCTTACCCCACTAGAGGTAGCAACGTTCTTCACCTGCTCATTACTAACATGGGCAACCATTGCTCTACACCAATAGCCAGCTCCTCCCTGGTTAGATCCGACCACAAACTAATCTCCTTGGAAATCCACCCCCCCCCCACCCCGCCAAGGTAACTGCCATAAAAAACTTCTTCAAAGCTAACTTTGGACTCCTAAAAACAGAGGTGGCTAACTTCACGGCTCCCATGTAAATGGAGAACAGTTGCGTGACCGCAGAATCATACACCAATGCACTGTACAAACACGTAAACAAATGCATGGATCTTGCCATACCCAACATAACCAAGATGCTCTCCATCAAAAACAGGAAGCCAATGTGGTGGTCCCCCTGCCATAAACAAACTCTACAGCAGAAGGAGGAAACTGATGCGAAATAAGGTGAAGTCCCAAGACTGGAAAAACTCTTATCAGCCTCAACAAAAAGTTGAGATCCCGCATCAAATCCTCTAAAGCTAGCTATGAAAACAGAATTGCAGAAGATAGTAAAGGCAATAACAAGGCCTTCTATAGTTATGTAAAGAATCTCCACGGCAATACCCAGATTTGCTCTGAGCTACTGCACAATGGTACCTCCTATACCGAGCAAACAGATATTGCCAGTATAATGGCCAAAAGATTCAGTATTACTGCTGCACAGGTTAAAACAGCACTGTCCAAGGCCAAGAATACAGCTTCTGTGGGACCTGACAATATCCCATTCTACATGAACTACAGAGTGAACTGGCACCTTACCTGTGTGCCCTGTTCAATCACAGCCTCACCTCAGGCTTTGTCCCTACCAAATGGTGCACTTCTATAGCCATCCCTCTCCACAACGGGGGAGCAACTACAAGCCCTGGGAACTATCACCCCATTAGCCACACGAGTCTGATATGCAAAGCTATGGAATGCATCATCATGGACCTAATAAATAAGGATATAGGGAATCTCTAAACTCTGGATCCCACACAGTTTGGATTTGTGAGGGGTAGATCACGGCTGCTCAACTTGACTGACTTCTTTGAGTCAGTCACCAGAGGTGGATGAAGGCAAGGAGGTTCATACAGCCTACCTTGATCTAGCCAAGCCTTTTGATACCATTCTCCACTCAGAAATCATGGAAAAACTCACTAAGCATGGCATCAACCCCTATATCACTAGGTGGGTTGCAAAATAGCTCATAGATAGAACCCACAGTGTGAATGTAGCTGACTCCAAGTCAGGCTGCTGACTAGTCATGAGTGGAGTCCCACAGGGTTTGGTCCTGGGTCCTCTCCTGTTTGGTATCTACTTCTCTGAAGTCGAGGCCAACACAAAGGGACTCTGGCTAACAAAGTTTGCAGACAATTGCAAGTTGGGCACTATTATTAACTCCCCAAGTGATGTTGACATCCTACAGAATGGCCTCACTGAGACCAATGACTGGTGTAAGAACCATGGCCTTAAGCTCAATGCAAAAAAATGTGTGGTCATCCCCTTTGGGAAAAACCCAGTTCCCGTGAATTACAACACTGATGGTAGTCCACTGAACACAGGAGGCGTTATAAGAGATCTGCGGACACAAGTTGACAGCAACCTCTCTTTTGAGCACCACATTGCCACTGTGGTCAGAAAGTCCTTCTATGTGGCACATCTCATTACTAAGGGTTTTGCATCCAGGAAAAAAAGAGGTCATTGTCTCCCTCTACTCTTCCCTCATTAGGCCATTTGGCATGTATCTCACTAGATACCTGCAAAAACTGGAGAGGCCGCAAAAGTACCTCACAAAGAAGATCCTAAGCCTTAAACACTTGTCCTATATGGACAGACTCAAAAACTCCAACTATTGTCTGTCTCATATCGCTTACTTAGAGGCGATCTCAGCTTAATTTCCAAAGCCATGTCTGACCCAGCTCTGTTAGAAATGCTACATCTAAAGAAATCCCAATCCCTCTGTGCCACACACTCCAGAGACCTCAGCCTCATTACCAAAATTAACGGAACATGCTGGAGGGACAAGTTCATAACCCAGAGACTGCCCATGCTATGGAACAGACTTCCCATACATGTCAAGCAGAGCACCTCACTGACCCTCTTCAAGAGAAATCTTAATGAGTGGATGGGAAACAGAAAATTCACCCCAGGGATAACTACAGTGGCTCTACTTGACAGAGGGAGTGGGAACTAAGGTTGGGTAGCATTATGCCAGGGTAATCTTATGGCTAGGCTTGTAAAGGCCCCAGGGCCATTAGCCTAGTACACACATATGAACCTATATAGGCAATGGCCTACACCACTGACTGCAGCTATCTCATTTTGCTAGACCTTTTGACTTATTCAGTATCACTACTCATCCCTTAATCAACTATTTTATTTCATTTATTTGTTCATTCCTCTACGTCTACATCTTCTTATTGTATATGTCTAATTTCCTATTTTTCACCTCACTTCCCTTCTATCTACTATAAGTTTAATATCATAGTACTAAAAGGATTCTTTTAATCTCCTTATTTACTGTTGTTCCCTTTCTAGGGTATGATACATTCTACTCTGTCAAAGAGCTTGCCTTTACTTCAGTTCTGCCCCACGCAATACTACTCCTAGTATCTTTAGCCTATTTATTTTTGCAGCCACTTAATTTATAAGAAGGATAACTTGCCTTACATATTGTAGTCAAAGATCTTGCACATTCTACAGGATAGGTTCATAGGTAGTTACTAGGCATACAATGCAGCAAAGCACTGAGGAATGTAATCTAATTACCCCTGATTAAATGATTTGTTCAGTCACATAGCAGGCAAATGGGGACAGTAAGAATCAAACTCTTGACTGAAAGAAACAGCTCATTAGCACCTCATAGCCTCAATCCACTCGTCTAACATCCAGGCTAAAATAACTGTGCTTAAGTAGCTGTCCTTAATAAATCCTGTCCTCACTTGAAACCTTGTCCACTATATGTCCTACTGGGTCATTGGGTCATTGGTGTCTAATTGTCCCACAACCTATATGCATCCTCTTTTATAGCTGATAATGTTGAAGGCCTCCCTGCTTCTTTTACTGAGCTTAAGGCATACTACTGGATTCACTGTGATCTTCCCTCTCTTGTCTAACACTCAGGTACATGTTGTACTGTTATCCAGTTTATATGCCTAGCCGCTTCACTTCCTTTACAGCAATGCTACCCATGCCACCCTTATTCTTTCATACTTTAGCCCCCCACTTCCTGCTCTATCATTTATTTCTGGGTAGAGTGACTGCAGTTTGTTTTGCATTCCCACTTTTTCTTTTCCTACTTCCTATCTGTCCAAAAGACTCCTCTTCATATACTTTTTAAGATGTTCTCCTCTCCTTCCCTTTCTCTTTCATGGTCAGTATCTTTACTTTGCTTAATGAGCACATTTCCTAGGTCTCATCAGCATTTTACCTTCATTTTTGAAAACATCATCCAAAATCTATTATCCTTCTTTTGTCAAACATAAAATATACTAGAAGTCACTTGTAATACCTTTATTGTATTCTTACCTGTATCACTGACATTACATCATTGCATGGCACACTTACCTTTGCCACAAGGGAGATAAGAAGGCTGAAACTCCTAGCAGCTGCTTGTCTTAATATTAGAATTCTGACACAGTAATGTTGCATGAGAGAGGGGTGGTACCTTCCTAAGGTTTTATTTTTCAGATGAGACATTAAATGAGGTGGTGCTATTTTGAGTGGCTGATAACTCACCCAACAAAAAAGATCCAGCAGCACTTAATGCTATAATTCTTTCTTAATATTTGCATATCATTATGTGCATAATATTTATATATATGTTTAAAAAGGAAATTCAAGAAGACTAACAAAAAATATCACCCTCTCCATTTTTTACTACTCCAATGAATTCTTATTACTTATTAAATGCCACTTGTTCATTTTGCCTTTTCCAAATATGTTATAAACATGAAGGTATCATCTTATGAGGATACTCGCACACTATATTGTCTTATGCAGGATGCTTTGCATATCATATCAAAGATTCAAGTTTCATCTGCTTATATTTTCTGGAGACCATTGCCCTTGAGGTTCACTTTCATTTAGTCCATAAACTGACAATATGGAGAAATACTGTTGAATGCATTCTGTACACTGCATGCTATTATTGTGCTCTCAGTTTTATTTGTAAAGATAATCACAGCTACCACTCTTAAAATGATTGTTGTTTGGATTTTTTTTTCCTTTAAATCATCTATATCTATAATCTGACCTCAAAGCAGTGACAAGTGGAGTACCACAGGGTTCCGTCCTGGGACCTCTCCTGTTTGGTATCTACTTCTCTGAAGTACAGGCTAACATAGAAGGCCCCTGGCTAACAAAGTTCACAAATGACTGCAAACTAGGAGCCATAGTCGAGTCCCCAAATGATGTGGACATCCTACAGAAGGGCCTCACTGAGACAGATGCCTGGTGTCAGAGCCATGGCCTCAAGCTCAATGCCAAAAAGTGCAGTGTCATCCCCTTTGGTAAAAACTCTGTACCCATGAACTACCAGACAGGCAGCAATCTACTTAATACCGAATGTGTGATAAGAGACCTTGGGACCCAGGTGGACAGTAGTCTCTCCTTTGATAGTCACATCGCCACAGTAGTCAGGAAGTCCTTCTACATGGCACACCTCATCATAAAAGGGTTCTCATCCAGGAAAAAAGAGGTCATTGTTCCCCTCTCCTCGTCACTCATTAGACCCATTATAGAGTACAATGCCCCTTTTGGAATGTACCTCACAAGACATCTGCAGCAGCTGGAAAGGCCACAGAAGTACCTCACAAAGAGGATTACTGGCCTCATACAAATGCCCTACACTGACCGCATCAAAAACCTCCTGCTTTACTCCGTAGCATATCGCCTACTCCGAGGTGATCTCTGCCTAACATATAAAGCTATGTCAAACCCAGAGCTGTTGGACATGCTACATCTAAAGAAATCCCAATCCCTCTGAGCTACATACTCTAGGGACCTAAACATTGTCACCACAATAAACAGAACATGCTGGAGGGATAGATTCCTGCCCCAGAGACTTCCTGTACTCTGGAACAAGCTACACATGTATGTCAAGCAAAGTTCTTCATCAGCACTCTTCAAGAAAAATCTTGATGAGTGGATGGGAAATAGGAAATACACCCCGGGGATTACTTCTGTGTCTCTGCTGGACAGTGGCACAGGAAAATAACTTCCTTGGGTGGCGTAAGCTATGGAATCTTGCTGGCTTGGCTTACGTAGGCCCTTGGGCCGATAGCCTAGTACCTACCTATTAACCTATATAATCATCTATTGAAGTTCCTGATATAACAGCCAATCTTTTTGTATTTTCTTTATTTGAAACTTCACATTCGATGACATAATGATCTCCTGTTTTAAATGTTTTTTTTTTGTCTTCTTTTTTTTTTTTTGCATATACATTTCACCACTCCACTACTCTTTCACAAATTAGTTTATTTAGTATCTCCTACTGTAACTATTAATTAACACACTTATAAAAGTATTCTCTGTCCATTCCCTTATAAAAATGTCTACCACTAGAATCTAATTTAGGTACAATTTTATTTTTCCTGTTATGGCTTCTATTTCTACTCCAGTTGTTTCTTTTTATAGAAAAAAGGTTTTTAGTGCAACATCTAATTTCACAAGAATTTAGTTCCTTATGTCTATGTTCCTTTTACTATAGCATATTTAAAACAATCCTTTACAACTTTTATAATCTCATTATCTGTATGGACTATTTTTCCTGTACTTATTTACATCTCTATCACTCTGCTTTCCTCATGCTTGACTTATTTGCCTGAGAAAAGGAGCAACATTCTCTCCTTTCTGGTAATACTGCTGTCAGATAGTTCAAAATTTTTCCCTTTCCTTATTAAATTCATACATATCCATTTTGTTTCTCAAGCTTTATAATCTACAATCATAGAATTACATTCCTTTCCTAACCTTCAGTAAGGTTTCCTAATACTTTGACACTTTCATATAAATGTTTTATAATGGATTTTCTATACTGTCCACCACTGCCTCCATGAATTATGAAAGGGTTATAAAGGTATGTTATCCGGACAGAACTATCTAAATTATTTTGTACATATTCTTCAATCAAAAATCATAAGCAACTTGCTATGGTTATTTGAATTCAGCATTGCAATATCTGATCGAGAAAATAGCAGTGGGGAACCAGAACATAGATTCTGTGCAAAAGATCATATCAACTTATTATGACTTAATGCTTAAACTGCAACTTTCAATATTTTATTAGAAACATTACATAAACACAATTTAAAACAACAAATCGTAACAATTCAGTCATAACACTGATCCCATGAACAGAAACTATAGAAAATACATTTCTTTCCTTTTTTTTGTTATGTTTTAAGGGTACTTTTCGCTTCTCTTTATAACTTGCCCACTTTGCTTTTGAACCCATTTGATTTCTACTAACATTTCCTAAACTGTTTTCTTCTCCTTCAAGGAAATTTAAATAATCAAACACATTACTTATGATAACATTTATCATTTCTGTTTTTGTTCCTATACAACATTATTTTAAATTGCATCAAAAAAATCATTTGTTTTCATTAGCCATATACATTTCAGTCATAGAAACAATTTGTTCAGTGTTGAATACTGTTACGTTATTCCTTACTACTTTTTTAATCATTCTGCACATTTTTATGCACCGCAGTCTTAAAAGCAAACAATTAATGCTATTATTTATAACATTTTTGACAATATCATTCAAAATGTGTAATATTTATTTATTTATTTAGTGGCATTTGTTTACCAGGATAGTCCACTTGGCTGTTAAGAGCCCATTTTCAGTGAAGGCCCAGGGATAAAAGCTCCATAAACATAGAGCATATGATAGAACTTAACAATAAGAAAATTCACACAAAAAATATACAAACAGAAAAATATTAAAAATTAGTTAAAACAGAGAGTGAAAATGCTCAGTAGGTTCAATTAAATGCAAATTTACAATTTCAGAATAGATAATAAAAACTGTAAAAGAATCTGCTGCGAGTGAAGTTAAGTAGTGTACAGACAATTTATTGTTAGTGTGGTTGAAATATGAATAACTACAAGAGGCAAATGGCTGTCATGTTATAATGGGAAGGCTTGGTGCAAGCACTGATCCAGTTAGCAGAGAGGTGTTCTTGCAAAGAAGTTTTGAATGAAGGAAGAGCCTTCATGGCTTTAATTACCAATGGAAGAGCATTCCAGATTATGGCTACCACACAATAGTAAAGAAGCTGGCCTGCATGTAGGTTAGGCTTATGAACACATAGTAGATGCTGATTCTCAGATCTAAGAGACCTTTTGGGAAGATAGTGAGTGAATAATGAACTAAAAGCAGGACAGTCTGCAGGTTTGTAATTATTTTATGCACTGTAGTTAACTGCAGGTAGGTGAGAGAGTGTGAGAGTTCAAGCCAGTTTAGTGAGTGTAGAGACATGCAGTGGTGAGTAGAGTGTCTGGCATTTGTTGTGAACTTGGCAATTTTGTTATAACAGGTTTCAAGCTTTGTTTTTAGGTGGAGAGCAGCAGGTGTGTAAGTAAAGGGGCACTACAGATGAGAGATTAGATAAGTGGAAACAAGTATTTGTTTAGTGTGAAGACTAAGGAAATGTCAGTGGCTGTAAAGAATGCCTAGCTTTTGATGTGTTTTGCTGATGTTATGTTTTATGTGCAGGTCACATTTTAGGCTTTCATCTATTATTTCTCCTAGCAGTTTAGTATGGATAATGACTTTAATTCTAGTGTTGGTCTGACAAAGTATAATGAACTGAGTTTTGTCAAAGCGTATTTTTGGGAAGTAAATAAAATAAGTCTGGATTTGTTCTGATTAAGGGACAGATTATTATTGTGTAACCAGGTCTTGAGGGAAATAAACAGCAAATGAATAATTTAGTGTAGATCTGACAGAGTGAGAGGAACATATAGTAGTGGAGTCAGCTGCATATTGTACGAGAGAGCCCTGACTGAAAGAAGAAAGAGGATTATTAATAAAGATGCTGAATAAGAGTGGCCCTAGTATAGAGGTGTGAAGGTATGGAGATAGGAAGTTCTGACATTTAACTGCCTGTTGTCTGTTAGATAGCTAGAAAGCCAGCTAAGAGAGAGAGAGAGAGACGTGAGAGACAAGTGTTCTAGAGCTGATTTAAAAGAAGTGAGCAAGAGACTGTATCAAATGCTTTTGATAAGTTGAAAAATAGGATGGAGACAATTTTGCTAGCATTATGGGCTTTGTTGACCATGTCCATGAAGGACACCAGGGTGGTTGTGGTACTATGATTAGGTCAGAATCCATGCTGACAAGTAGATATGATCTGGTTATTTTGTAGAAAGTCAAGAAGTTGGATATGTACACAGTTTTCATGGACCTTAGAGATATGTGGTAGGATGCATATAGCACGAAAGTTGGTGATATCAGTCAAGTTGCTGCCTTTGTGAAGGGGTAGAATAAATGCTTTTTTCTGAATTTTTGGGGCATATAATTCTTTGATAGATCTGTTCATTAGTATAATAACAGGATAGGCAATAGCTTCTGCAGCAAGTTTTAGATATTCTGAGGGTAGACTGCCCACTGCATTAGAACTAGGTTTTAGTTTGAGTAGCAGCCTATTTATTGTAGAAGTTGGAATGGGATTAAATGAGAATGTAGGTGAGTTATGTTAGTTCATTGGAATAAAGTGAAGTTGTAGAATAAGGGGACTGGGAGGGATGGGATGGTGTGGTTATTCCAGTATAAGTTTTGTTAAAGTCAGGCTGCATAAAGTTAGAAGTGATATTAGCTATAGAGTTTATGATGTGCAAGTTAAAGAAACTGGCTATTTGTTGTGGTGCTTTGTTTGGATGTGGACATGGTTGCTTTTTGTGCCTGGGTTTAGGAGTGATATTATGGATGACAGGAATCTTTTGGTTTTTTTTTTTTTTTTGTCAGTTGTTACCTGTCTTTTTACCTGATTGCAGAGCTGTTTGAATTTCAATAGGTCTGAAGGGTTTTTATTGTTATCCCTAGTTTGCATATGTTTTTAGTAGGTTTAGTTAGCCATAGGGCATGGTTGGATTTTACCCATTTTACTTGAGTTTATTTTAAATATTTTTTATTTTAATTTTGTTTATAGTAACATCTTAAAACTATAAAAGAAAAAGCAATATGTAATATAATGTAATCATATAACAATATAACTTCATAACACTGTGAAACTATTTACAGCAGTGTCTACACAGTTTAAAATGATGTGAACATTGTATTAATTATATATCATATTATTATTTATGTCCATTTTCTCCAGTATTTCCATTACTGTCATACATGTGTTGTAATATGAAATAGTTCTGTTGGTTCTATTCGTCAGAGTAGAAATTTCCATGTGACCAACTGTTAAAGCAAGATTCTTAAATTCCTTGAAGGAAGGTAAAGTCATACTTTTCCAGTGAATAGTGATGATCTTACAAGCTATAGTTAATAATGAATATGAATGAATTTGCCCATGGAATTGATACATTTTTTCGGGACACACCTTGGTATGGGAGAACTGAATAAGACTAAGGATTTACTTAATTGAAAGTTATCATCGAATACTATCTGAAAAATATACTTTAAGGCATTTACATTCATAACAAATATGTTGCCAATCAGCTTTTAATTTTATGTCACATCACCAGCATAATTCTTCATTAGGAAACATTATGGCTAATTTGTAAGGTGTAAAAAAAACTTTCATGTAAGAATCTCCAAGTAAATAATTTCTAATGAAGTGATAGTATAGAATGTTTTGAAGACTTAAGAATAATTTTTTTATCTTCCTCTGATGAAGGATTACCATTTACTTTTGTATAGTAATTCCAGTATGTTTCTGTATGATATATATATATATATATATATATTTTTTTTTAATAATTTTGTAAATGTTAGATAAGTAACCATTACCTTGGAAAGGTTGTTTTTTAATGATTATAGTATATTCAATACATGTAGGAGTGTCACGTCTAACAGAAGTTTGCATTAATGCTATCTTATTCATAATATATTACTTCAGTGCTTGAAGAGGTAACCGCAAGTCTTTGTCTATATTGTATTTGTTGATTATTTGATTATTGGATAAGATCCTTCCTAATTCTCTTACTTCATGCCAGAATAATACATTTCCTTCTTTAATATATTCATCTTATTAATTTGGAATGTTTCTAGATTATTGGATGAAAAGGCTATCAGGAAAAGTAGGAAGGACCATGAGTTGATGCTGAGATTTTTGTTAACAAACTTCTTAAAGTTAGACAATGTAAGATTTATATATTGAGATGGTATTTTAATATTTCTACTTTCTAGTATATAGTCTTTAGGCATCCAATAAAGGGAATTTGGTAAAATGGACAAGCAAACGTGAATGTGAAAATAACCAGATTTGTTCATATATTTGTTTCCATATAAGAGTGTAAGATGAGTTTAATCATAATGTTATATTTTTAACAATCAAAGAAAGTATATATGTTTCAATATCTGTTAAATTTATCCTTCCATCTTCCCAATCTGCCAAGTGATTGTTTACAGCAATCAGAGATTTGTTTATGAACCATAACAATTTTAATACTAGTTTATTATATTTTTGAATAATAGGCTTGGGGAAGAAAACAAAAGACTTGTATGTGGTATAATATTTTAGGAAAAACTATTGATTTGATCAAGAATAACCTGTCTTCTATTGTAAATATGTATTTGTTCCAGTTAGACATCATTAGTTCAAATTTATCTAATATCATATTATAGTTTAATATAAGTGAATCATTTGTCTGATAAATACCTAAGAAATTAAGTTTGTCCTCTGTTATAATGTATTTGGAGAACTTTTTATTTATGTATTTTTTCTTTTAACTGTTGGAAAGTAAAATTTTTGTTTTAGTTTCATTGAACTATAGTCCGGAAATATTTTGGAAAATAGATATAGAGTTAAATAAAGCTTGCAGGGAATTATTTGAATCGGACAGGGTCAGAAGTATGTCATCAGCAAAGAGCTGGAGTTTTAAATTTAAGGCTCTATTAGTTTTTATACATTTAATTTTATTATCTAATCTAACCTTATTTGCAAAGGGGCCTATCAGTAGTGCA
Organism: Protopterus annectens; assembly: GCF_019279795.1. Lineage (NCBI taxonomy): Eukaryota > Metazoa > Chordata > Ceratodontiformes > Protopteridae > Protopterus > Protopterus annectens. Next base: position 759,006,944 of record NC_056750.1, on the reverse strand, counting down.
AATATCAAGGGTGACAAAGGATAACCTTGTTTAGTCCCTTTCATAATTGCAATGGGTCCAGATCTATGGGAATCCTAGTTTGCCATATGCTAGAGAATTTTCATAGAGGGATTTAATTAGTGCAATGAAAGCTGTAGGGAATTTGTATTCATTTAGAACTAGAAATAGGCAATTTCAATCAACATAATCAAAAGCACTGTTGATATCTAAAGAGATTCTAATTAAATCTAAACCTTTAAGTTTATTATGATCAATTAATGTAAAACTTCCGTTAATGTTATCATAAGTAGTTCTCCCTTTGACAAAGCCTGTTTGGGCGTCATGTATTAATAAAGGAAGAAAATGTTTGATTCTGTCTGCAAAAATAGCCATAAACATGTTATAGTCTACATTTAGTAAGGTTATGGGCCTATATGATGTACAAAGTTTCTCATCTTACCTGGTTTTATTATTGGGGATATTAATGAATAGTTCCAGGAGGGAGGTATGTTTGCATCTTCCTTGACTATAGTGTATACTTTTAAGAGTAGGGGTAGGACTTGACCCAGTAGTAGTTTATACATCTCTGGTAATATATTGTCTGGATCAGGGGCTTTATTTGATTTGAGTTTGCTTATTTGTGATTTTAACTTAGTCATAGTAATCAGTTTGCTAACAATAGTTATTTGTTCTTGTGTTAATTTAATGAGGATATTTTTATTAAGGAATGGCTTGATTTGTTGGAGAGATAAGACCTGTGAAGTTGAAGAGTTGTGTGTATTATAATGGAGTCTGGAAGCTTCTAAAATGTTAAGTCAGTAACTTTCGTCTTTGTATAAGGGATATATAACTCTTTTATTTGTTTACTTTTAATATTTGTTGTCTATTTGCTAATGGTCTCTGATAAGTGGGATTCATAGAGTAAGAACTTAATTTAATTTTCTTTAGGTTAATCACAATTTTATGGTGTAGAATTTCAGAATATTTATTATTTGTTTGAACAAGTTCTGGTATTAGATCTGTATTTCCTTTTTGCATTTCTAATTTAAGCTTATCTACTTTATTTTGTAGCTCTAACATGTCTTTGTTCCACATTTTTTATTTGTGAAAATACCAAGATAAAACTTTACCATATTTGTATGCTTTAAAGAGTCCCAGATATATGTTTCTGATATGTCTTCTGCTAAGTTCACTTCTAGAAAAGTCTTTATTTCCTTTATGTAAAATTCCTTAAATTATTTTAATGTTGTTATATATGAAGGTATCATAGTGAGTGAGATAGAATGAACTCGCATAAGATATATTTCAAAAACTAATGCATTGTGGTGTGATAAGGTACAAGTTATAATCTTGACTCCTCCTAATTTTGTTGTTAAATCATTCAGCACATATACTCTATCGATTGTAGAGTGGAAATTATGTCTATGTGAATAGAAGGTAAAGAATAATAAATGTGTGTCATCAAATTTATTGATATCCTTAATACATGTATCTATGAATTTTAGAAATGGTTTTGATGTGGAAGATTTCCTTCTTTTAGTTTTTGAATCTTTGACTATCATCCATGATACAATTAAATTCTCCCACTATTATTAAACTGGCATTTGCAAAATAAATTATGTCTTCAAAATGATGATTAACTGTTTTTCTCCAACTCCTGGGATCCAATATAAATTGACTAAGGTGTACATTTTTCTATTCATTTCAATTGTTATTAAACAAAACATACCAGACGAATTGTGATGAAAGTTAATTATTTTGGGAATAACTGTTGTATTTCTGTGTAACATAGCTACACCTCTCTTTTTCTGATTAAATTGTGAACTTAGTAAAACTGTGCAATTGTTGAGATTTGACTTATTTATATCTTGCTCTAAAAATCAGTTTCTTGTAGAAATACTAGATGAGGTTTATGCAAGTTAATGTATTTAAATAGACTTCTCCTTTTAATATTATTATTATTTAAACCATTAATGTTGATAGACACTTCATATTCTTAATTTAAATGTAAGGTTATATAAACAGTGTATGTGTATGATGCAGGACATTAAATATGAGCTTATAAATGTTCCAAGTAGTTTTCTGTATAAAATGTATGTACAATTCTGATAGACACCAAAACAACCAATAAAAAGGATACTTACAAATGTATAAAATCTAACAAGATAACCATTATTCAACACTATGAGGTAGTGAACCTCTTGCCTGTGTAGTAAAGCTACCCAAGCAAACCCTGTAACTACATCTGAGTAAATCTATGGTTTCTACCTTCTAGTTTGTGTAAATTCTTGAGTATTTAGATATAGATTCAAATATTCAGCTTAGATTTAAGATTTTCAAGTTATTTCTAAATTATTTAGCTATTCATATAGTCATTTGGAAAAAAAACTTGCAGTCACTTGAGCACAATCAGAAGTCATCAAATGCATCAAATCTTTGCAATTAGTTTATGAATCAAATCTGGAATATTAAGAAGTATTTCTACAATACAAGTTTTGTAACACTGTATTTATTACAATTATAATGTTGTTAATACACAGACAAGATGAGTTTGTACTAGTTAAAGTACATCCAGATTTAAATCCAGGGAAGTTAATATTGTCAGTATAATATTAATGCATTTGATGACTCCATATAACTCTATTTAATCTGTATTCACTTTCAAATATCTTTGATATTGCTTTCTGCAAATTAAAGCATTTTATCTCCTAAAAGTATTGTTATTTTTAATATTTCATTGGTCATGTTTTAAAATGTTTTGATAGATAACAGATTTATGACAAATATTTAGCTTGATGGAAGAAACTGAAAGCCATACTAAAGTCAATAACCTACTTAATAGCTTTAAGGCTTATTATAAAGGAAGCACAACATTAAAGAAAGGTGTTTCATCAATGAGAAACACGAGTCTAATAATCCAGTAACAAGAAAAAGGTGATTTAATACTGTCATTTTACTTATCTAAAAATTCAAACCTTCAAGTAATATTTGACAAAATAAATAAAAATAATCTCATAGAACTCATTTGTACCTTTTCACTTTATGGTATGTATCATATGGTCTGATGGTGTTAATATTATAATGATAGTTTATGTCCATAATGCTAATAGATATTCAGATTAGATATAATAAAGAATGTATATATATATTCAATAATCTGTCAGATCACTTAGTGTGTACTATAGCTAAAATTTGCATTTGACATCTGAAGCGAGCTGGTTTCCATCAAGGTAGGTATAATCCTGCTGTTATTTGTGGTTGTTTATGATATTGTCTGAAATGTGCTATAAGAATATTATGGTTGGAGTTCACGTGTATTTGTTCACTAATGTAAGATGCTGTCCAATGCTTTTTATAAAATATTTATATCATATTAAGTTACTTCATTTTTTTAACCATTCTCCCTGATGACTTTAGACATGGCAACAACAGAATTATTTTCTATTTTTTTTTCTTTTCATTCATCCCCTTTTCTCCTCCTTTCTTCCCTTCTCTTCTCCTTCTTTTCTCTTTTCCTTGCCTCAGACCAAAATGATATAAAAATGAGTGCAGGTAAAGACAATATAGATGTTTTCTGCTTTCTCTCTGCATGCTCTTTTCTGTCTCCCCCTTTTTCCATTTGCATCATTTCCTTTTCTTTTTTTTTCTTTCCTGCTTCCCTTTTCTTTTTTCTTCCCTTCCTTCCATCCTTCCCTTCTTTCCTTACCTCTGATAGTGTAGAAAATAGCAGTCAGTATGATCATGCTTGTAAGCTCCATAAGATGATTACTGATATGTGGACTTAGAATGGAATTGTGTAGGTTTGTGTACTAAAATCAAAATTTGCTTCTGTAATATCACTACCCTGTAATAAATTAATTTGGTTGTTTACTAGGTTCTATGAATGGGAATTTCCGTGTTTGTTGGTAATGTACATCACTTAATATATTTTCTTTTTAGTTTCTGTACATATCATTACTTGTTTGATTTTTATTTTATTCTTTAGCGGTTCACTTTGTTGTGAAGTAATATTAATGATTTATAACCTCGATTTTAGAGCTTATGATTTTCTATAGTGCAATTTTTAATCGACTGATAACTTACTCAGTTGGTCTATTTTAAGCTTTGCCCTTTGATCTGTTTAGTGGCATCATCTGGTGTGCAACTTATATATCAAAGGGCAATCATCAGGCTGCTTCCGCCTAGCAACAGAGCAATAGATTGTTATATTTGGAATGTGAGACAGCTTGTGAGTTCAGCCAGAAGATATAGAGCCTCAAATCTTCAAATTAAGGTAAGGCTCAAGCTAATCTGTCTCAGAGAACCGACACAACCAAATAATAAAAAAGAAAATATGAAACAAGGCCTTGTAATCTTCATGCTTCCACTGTATAAAGTATACATCTAAACACCTGCAAATCATCTTAGGGAGCTGCACAAAACCAGCAAGTCTCAATCGCTGGCTCCTCACATGAACCACAAGCACAGCGATCACATCAAATATGTTAAATGATCATTTCTGGACACAAATGGAGGACTTTAAATATAAAATACCCAGTCCATAGAAACACACAGGTTCTCAGTTCACTCTGCACTACACCCACATACACAAAACAAAAATTAAACAAGATCTAACAAAACGTAAAGATCCCACATAGTCCAAGCAATGCATGGCTTAACAGAAAGTTGCATCAATACAATATCAATATAGTGGGGAACATTTTGCTGCACAGAGATAGATTGGATCCATTTAATGGTAAAAAAAAAAATAATTCTGTTAACATAGAAATGAAGGACTATTTGTGAAGATGCAAAGTCCTCACCAGACAACTGCAGAGACCGTTTATTGTTATTATAGTTATATGCATATATTTGTCAGTGAGGATTCAACACTTTCTGAATATATTGCTCTATACACATCTATTTCAAAATGTAAATTCTCAATTAAAGGCATCCGGTCTGAGAATAAGAAGCAACACTTCCCATACTCTGTAACAAGCTACCCATCTATGTCAAGAAAAGTTCATCATTATCATTTTTCAAGAAAAAGCTTGATGAGTGGATGGAAAATAGGTAATACAACCCGGGATCACTTCTGTGGCTCTGCTCAACAGGGGCACAAGAAAATAGCTTTCTTGGGTGTCGTAAGCCAGGGAACCTTGTTGGCTAGGCTTACTTAGGCCCTTGGGCTGATAGCCTAGTACCTATCTATGAACCAATGAACACTATACATTTCTTACTGTTAATTAACAAATATAGTAAAAAATATCTATAAAGCAATAAGCAATAATCTGGATGTGTCAATTAAATATCTTTGTTTTTCTTTGTTAAATGCATAAGTGAGCATGAAATATCAAACAGTTTTAAACAAAATTCTGACTGTTCTTATTAATGATATTTTTCCCTTTTTCCCTGCCCTTCACTCCTTTCCCCTCCTCTCCTGTTCAATAAGGAAAGAATAAATAATTAAAATTAAAAGGATACCTGTATTAATAGATGGGTTCTTTAGTGGAAAATTTAACATTAATGCAGTGTCTTGATAGGAACAACAACATTTAATAATTGTCCTTTAGTTTTTTTTCTTTCTATTCCACAGTTTTCCAATCATTCTTATCAACAATTCTTTTAGTAGTGGTACTAGTCTGGCCCATTGCTTCCACATGAAAATATATGGTTGTTAAATAAGCATTTTGTTGCTGAATCCAGTGAGTTAAATATTTTTGGGAATTCAGGAAAGAAGACTTTTAATCTGTCTGGGAATAAGAAATGCATTTTCAATTGCTTCTTTTAAAATGCTTTTATCAAGAGAAGAAATTCTTTTCATTTTGAAACCACAGCTGAGGAGTAATCATTGTCAAATCTAATTGCTGCATCTTGATATTTGATAGGTGAGTTAGCCCCGGTGGTTTTTAAATGAGTTCTTTATTTTGACTAGAAAAAAGTCTCACTATTATAGATCTTGGCTTAGTTTTTGCTGCAGCAAGTTTTTTTGTAGTATTTATGGATCTGTGAGCATGTTCAATGCCATAGAAGAGCGACTCAGGGAATTCATGATATGAGGAAATTAATTATGTTGTCTCCATCAGTTTTCCCAGGTAGTCCATAAATCCAAAAGTTGTTCCTTCTTGATCTGTTTTCCAGATCATCTAGCTTGTCTAATAAATAAACATTTTGTTTTAGAAAGTATTCTGTTTGGTATTCTTCCGCAGAGAGTCTAGTTCCATATTCTTTAGTGTATGTTCCATTGCAGATATTTGTCCTTTTGGTTGCATAATAATTTTCTGAAGTTGTCCCAGTTGTTGGGAACACTCATCTCTAAAGGAATCCAATTTGTTGTCCATTTTGTCAATTTTAGTGATGAATCCTGGATATTTGATAATAGAGAAAGCAGTTCTTTTTTGAGAGAAGAATCCTGACTTTTTTGTATGACTCATTCTTAATGGCTGAGAGAGAGAGAGAGATGTTCTTGAGTAGTTGAACTTGACAGGAATTTATTTCAATTTTTCAGTTGTTAACAATTACTTCAATAGTTGTCCCAAAGTTCTTTAGTAATATTGATAATAAAATTATCCTCAAAATATTGTTTAAATCATAAAATTCCTGTCAGAAATATTTATAAGGTAAGAGAACTAAAAGGCTAAGCTGCTACCAAGTCACCATCTTGGCCACTCCCCCACCTCTCAACTTCTAATGGCAAGAAATCTGGACAAAAAGCCATACATAACCGAGAGACACCCAAAAATAGGGACAATTTTTAAATATTGCTCTTATATGCTTAGAAAGTTGATAGAACAACACAGCTTGTGTTAGTATGAATTTTCTGAAGGCTATGAAGTCTGAAATTTAAATTTCTGTCATTATTTTTATGACTTCAACCATCAATGTTTTACCGATGATTTGCTAGAAAACCACAATTTTATGAGAAACAGAACAAAAATATAAGGCAAAAATCTCCGCATTCTATGACATTCTGTACATTTGAGAGGTATGGGTATAAGACTGATTAATGTTTCTAAAAATGTAATATGGAAGTAATCCAGTGGGTAATCTAGAGGAAGCACTTTTAAATTGTTCCAGTTCATATTTTTTAGTACATTGGTAAAAGTCAGTGTGTTAAAATTGGTTAGGTTCCTTACTTGTTTGTAATGGTGTTGCTTATAATAGGAGGGAGCTGTTCTAAAGACAAAGGCTGGGAGATAATCACTGATTGGGAGAGTACCAGCTGAAAAGATTTTAGTTGGATCTGTAACCGATATCCAGTCTAGGATGGAAATATCATTAGAACTCCCATTAAATCTAGTTGGAGTGGTGATAAGTTGAGTGAAATTAAACAGGTTAATATTTGAGGATGGGAATCTAAAACAAAAATGTAAACAGTTGATATTAGCATCCCACAGTATGATGGTTTCATTATTGATTGCACTAGAGACCCAAGACAGTATATCTTCCAGTACTGGTATGTTGTTGCCAGGGGCATGTATAAGAATATGATACACAACGTTTTCGACTTATTTAATTTTAGGAAAGAAATGAGAATTTCAGCATCAGAGAAATGAGGAATAGTATTGTTGTATGGCAATATGTTATAGCTATTTGGGAAAAGGAGTGTTACACCACCTTCTTTTTATGGCATCTATCAGTCCTTATTGTAGTGAGTCCTGGAGGAAGGAGCTCAGAGTATTTTTTACATTACGTTTTAGCCAGGTTTTGGTAGCAGCTATGATATCTGGTTTACTGAGAGCTATCCATGAATGAAGGTCAGTAGTTTTGTATGAATACACTGACAGTTTAGTGTTACAATAGGGATTTACAAGAATTACTGGTGTTAGATAGCACAGGTGGATTGGTGGAAGTGAGACCTCAGGTAGAGTGTATGTCTCCACATAGGAGTAAGATAGAAAATACGGATGAATATAGGGTAGGTAGCTGATTTAGCTTTGACCTATTAAAGTAGAATAGAATGGAGAGGGCAGAGTTTTTGCTGCTATATAAAGAGAAATGTTTGTGCTGGAAGATTTTTTTAACTTGGGGAAGAGTAGCAGAGTTATTTGAAAGATAGAGAAATACCAGCGTCGCTCTCAGAAAGGTTTGACAGGTAAATTGTTACATATGTGGGTTTAGAGATAAAGAAGAATGAGTTAAGTGTGGTGACATGTTGACACCTTCTATTGTTATACACACTAATAAGGGTGATATGAGAAATGAGAAAGAAATGTTTGCTAGAGGGAGACGTGGAAAACAAATATCTAAGACATAGTGTGGGATGTGAGAACTGTTAGTAATTTAGTAGAGTAAGGTATTAAGGCTAAACTGGGTATTAATGTGTAGTTGGAAACATTTTAAAATATATGGCTAATCTGGGAGGATAATAAAAGGTGTAAATGGTTGGATACTTAAGATTGTAGAAGCAGTGTGATTGAGGAACAGGCGTAGAGTAATGAGAGTTATTAGAAATAGATAGTTTAAAAGAAGGAAATGGAGTAGGAGTGGCTACATATGTTACGAATAGTAGGTAGTGATTGGTTAGTTTGAAGAGAGAGGTGGAGATAGGAGATATAAGTTTAGGTGTAGTAGAGGTGGGTTGGAATTGAAGGTAGGGTAGGGGAACAGAGCAGGCTGACCTACAATGGAGTTGGAAGGAATGATAAACAATCTGTAAGCCTGGAATGTATGTTTATCTGTATGCGACAGAGAGAGAGTCTATGATAAGTGTTATTGAAAGGAGCTTTATTTTATTACTTTAGTTAGGTCACTGTGTGTTTGCTTATACAGGGATGAGCAGAGTTAGAGTGGGACATAGCTAGAGTCAGAAACAAATACTAAAGCAGAAGGGATAGAATAAAAAGTTAAATAACACTTAGAATTAAGGAAATGAAGAGGCTAAGAACTGTAAAGTACAGTAGAATTTGTGATTGGGTCAGCAGTTGGTGAGGGACTCCTTGAACTGCACACTTGCCGATGTGCAAACCAGTACTATAAATCATAGAATAAGATGTAAAATGTTTCCCTGGTGTGAAGTCCAAACCAGACATTATAAATATAATCTCCTTATTAAATTAGAGTGACACAAGTTTGCATATGTGACGTAGTTGTTGTTGATTTCAAAGGTCGCTCTTCCTGGGGTGCTACTGTGGTAGAGATACTTAAAAGGCCGTAACACTTGGGAAAGCCAAAGTAAAGTTAGTGGTTTAATGGGAGTCGTGTCCATGGCAGAGGGTGATTAACACTTTCAACTGTGGAAGAGAAAAGAGAACGTATGGTCAAAAATATGTCTCCTTTCCACAAACTGTTGACACCTTCTGTTATTACACGCACTAATAAGGTATGAATCAAATTCATAAAAAAAATAACAGATGTTTTGGCTGCACTCAGTAATGTACTGTTCTTATACATTACATACATAAAAATATTTCAAGAAAAGGCATACAGCTCTTCTAGCCTGAAAATATACAAAAACAGTTATTCCAATAATGTGTCCAGGCTGTTCTTAAAGATATCTAAACTAGTGCTTGCTTTGATGTGATTTTGTAGTCTGTTCCATGTATCAGCTGCTCTCCCAAAGAACTAATTAATTCACTTCCCATTCCTACAAATCTTCTACATAGACTGCATGATGATTCTCTACTACTTTTTCATAACCCCAAACATTCCTAGAGGTAGTTATCTCTAACTGACATATATACCTGTATAAGACCCCCTCTTAAATATCTATATGAAACACTCTACAAGTTCAGATATTTTAGTCTTTCATAATAGCTTCAATTTTCACATCCATGGATGTCCTTGATATATTGGTATATTTGGTATATATTAGTATATTTGGTATATATTGGTATATTTCTGCTGTACTCTTTCCATTTTACTCTTGCTTGTCTTCTTATACAGTTTCTATATTGTTATTTGATACTTAAGTTTGGGTTTAATGTAATTAACAAATAATAACTTCATGATTTCTTAGTTCCTAGACTATAAATCTTTTTATACAACTATCACTAACCAATTGGTTGACATGACTGTGTATAATCACTGTGTATGCTGTATTAAATATTCACCTTTCAGTTTATGTCTCTGAAATCTCATATGCTTAGTTTTTGATGAATTTATCAGCATATTATTCTCCTGTACCAAATGATTGATTTAGTCAATTTCTTTTGCAGACATACCCTATCTGTAAGACATGTAATCAGTTTATCCAATTTCTTGTCTTCTGCATACAGACTGCAGAACACCTCAGATGAAAAAGAAAGGTCTTAAAGATGGAAATATAAATGATTAAGAACACTAATACCTTGTAAATGTATTTTATATTCAGTTATATGTAAACATGTAGCAATACAATGTGTCTAAGTCCAAATGTTTTGGTTGCTGATTACTTTTTTAATAGAATACATTGCTTTTCAACCATTTTAAAATACAATCTTAATCTTAAAGCTAAATATTCTCTATCATCTACATTAGACTGCACAAATATATTACACATATTTTGATATATTCATATTTAGCAGAGTGCACTTAGTTCATAAAGAAATGTTTATTTTACAAGGTGCCAGATACCTGTCCATCAATGAAAAATATTCAAAGAAAACATCTTGCCATAGATGAATAAGGAATCAGGTTTTATATATATATATATATATATATATATATATATATATATATATATATATATATATATATATATATATGGGTTCATGTCAAACCAACGACATGCTAAAATAACGAAAGTCACTACATCGAAACAAAACCATCGACAGTTGAAAACATCGACAGTACATTTATACGTAAGTACAGTGCTAACATGGGTCCTGCAAGGGGGAAGTAGTATGGGTACAGTATCATATCATATCCTTTACTTCCCCCTTGCAGGACCCATGTTAGCACTGCACTTACGTATAAATGTACTGTCAATGTTTTGAACTGTCGATGGTTTCGTTTCGATGTAGTGACTTTCGTTATTTTAGCATGTCGTTGGTTTGACATAAACCCATATATATATATATATATATATATATATATATATATATATATATATATATATATATATATACATACACACACACATCTGGGTCTACTTCTGATCAAAAGTAAACTTTTTCGAATGACAGATAGCTGACTGCATTTTAGCAAAAGTGCACTTAAATGAAAATACACTTTCTTGAACAACACGTGCATGAAGAACGGTCACAAGTCCCAGGATCCCGTTGTAGTTCAGGTGCAGTGAGCTTTACCTGCTGTTGAGGTTTTAATGGTGAGGGAACCTTTACTGTTAAGAAAGCTTGTTACAGATTGTGGTACAATGAGGATAAGGAAATATACCCTTTCCCCCACTATAGTGCGATCTCGGAGTTAGTATATATAAGTAGTGGGGGGTGTGGGGGTGCATGCAGCTTGCACCCTGCAAAAATGTGTTAGCAATATTTGTTGCTTTGTTTTTGCTTTTTGATAATGTGTTGTTCGCAAAAGTGTGTTTTCATTTAAGTGCCCTTTTGCTGAAGTGGAGCTAGCTATCTGTTATTCGAACAAGTGTTACCAAAGTGAAAAGCACTCAAAAGTACCAATAAATCCAAACGGAGTGCAGTAAGCCAAAAACAAGAAACCCAAAAGCGTAAATTCGCTCAATTTAATGAAAAACATCCATAAAGCATTAACGCTTTTACAAAAACAAACTCAGTATGCGTTTTCGTCCCTTGCACTTGGACTTCATCAGATACATACTTTCCAAACCATTAAACCTTTAAATACATTAATTAATGTTAATTAACCAATAAAATCACTTTAAATGCATTTGAATGGGCTTACCAAAATACATTCTGGGTTCATGAATATTAATAAATAGAAACATATAATTAATTCATACTTAAATATACTATTCAATGTTAGTTAAAACTTTATCAAAACATAACTATACACATATACCTTACCATAGTTTAATATATATAAATAATTTAATAACTTACTATGTATGTGTTAAAAACTTGTATGTTAAAACTTGTGTTTAAAAAATTCATAGTGGATAGCTCCCTCTGGTGTCAAAATTCATAATTACCATTATATTTTGTTAGCTCTTAATTTCAATAATGGTAATATAGTTAAAAAATCATTGAGACCTGTTTTTTTCCCCGCATCTAAGCTAACTTGCCACCATAATTCTTTGCTCTCTAAAATGTCTTCCCATGGACTCCCCTCTAATATCCTGCTTAATCTGTTCTAGTATAAAAAAATGAAAAATAAATCCTGTACAGCCCCTAGAATGTTTATAAAGTGCATTAGTTTCTTTTGCTTTGTTAATGTCGTAGGTATGCTCATATATTCTTTTCCTTAATGCTCTTTCTGTTTTACCTACATAGAATGACTGACATTTTAGGCATATTACAAGGTATACTACCCCTCTAGTATCACAACCATAAAGGCCTCTACTTCTAATCCACCTCTTCCTGCTTTCCAAGTAAATTTCCCCTTTATTCATTATATACGGGCATTGATTACATCTTCCACATTTAAATGTTCCTGTCCTTCTATTACTTACTAATGTTGGATTAAATTCTGCCCTTTACATCATATTCCTTATACTTTGAGAATTTTTATATATTACTTTTGGACTTATCTTTGTTATTTCCTCAATATCAGTAAGTGACAATAATTTATTCCACTCTCTCTGCAATATGTCCCTCACATTACAATTAGAGGAATTATATTCCATCACCCAACTTTTTTGAAACACCTCTGATGTGTTATCATAATTATTAAGTTCTTCTTGCATATTAATGTTGTACCCCATACCTTTGATAGGCTTGAACCTATCCATCCTACCTTTTTCTACTTCCTTTCTTATTTTTTCCACAAAAATTTTGGGGTACTCTCTATCCAGAAACATTTTTTCAAACTTATTACATTCCTTTAAAAAATCTACATCTAAACTAGACATTCTAGAGCCCCTTACAAATTGCCCCTTTACTATATTTCTTTTACAGTGTAGGGGATGGGCGCTTTCATAATGTAGAAAGGAATTAACATATGTGTCTTTTCTAAACACCCTGGTTTCATATTTTTGATTGATTTTGTAAACTTCCACATCAAGATATTATAACACATCAGTACTGATATTGTATGTAAACCTCAAAAAATTAGTAGTTTTATTTAAATATTCCATAAATTCTAAAAATGTTTCTTGTCCCCCAGTCCATAAAATGACTATGTCGTCTAAAAATCTTCGATATAATATCCAACAATTTTGAAATGTAGAATTTGTAATGAATTTCTCTTCCCAATTTGATAACACTATATTAGCATATGTAGGTGCACATGCTGCCCCCATGGAGACACCTTGTTTTTGCAGAAAATATTCCCCATCAAATAAAAGAAAGTTATATTTCAATATAGTCTCCATGAGTGCTACAGTTGCTATTTTTTCATTCTGTGTCAATACTTTGTCTAGGAAAACACTTTCTTCAAACATTTCCATGCCCTTACAATGTGGGATACTTCCAAAAAACAATGTCCCGTGCTTAAGCCAAAGTCTCACCAAGCCAATATATATCCAATTGCAATAGAGAAAAGAATGGCAAGACACAGCTATGAAGTTACCTTCTTTAATAAAACAGTACGCTTACGATTTGGATTTTTACTGTTTTATTAAAGAAGGTAACTTCATAGCTGTGTCTTGCCATTCTTTTCTCTATTGCAATGTGGGATACTTGAGAATAAATCTACTATATCTATAGTAATAATGGGTTTCTTGTTTTTGGCTTACTGCACTCCATTTGGATTTATTCGAGCAAGTGTACTTTCAATCAGAAGTAGACCCATATATTTATATATATATAGATATATATATATATATATATATATATATATATATATATATATATATATACACACACACACATATATATATATATATATATATATATATATATATATATATATATATATATATAAAGATGAGTGTAGCTTTAATGAAAACATCCATAGTTGATTGCAAAAAAATCGACCACATATGGTTAAAAACATGGAAGTTGACACAGCACTATGTATATGTTGAGAAACAGGCTGGATGCATGAGATTTCAAATTAAAAAAAAAAATGAAGTAAAACATTGTTTTTTTGCATAGGGGCAAGCCCTCCTGTACCCTACACTAAATATTTATACTAACTCCAAGATTGCACATCCCACCTGGAGATTGTTGATCAACTGCCTAGTCAACCATGTGCAGTTGACTAGACATCTGTTGACTTTACCCACATTCATTATTGTCAGGTATACACACGAACACACACACACACACACACACACACACACACACACACACACATATATATAGACAGTGACACTTTATTCTAAGAGTTTGACTTACTGTTCATTTTTATCTCGTAGAAACCACAAAGATGTGCAGTTTAACTGCAACAATCTTTTTATGGCCTTCCAGCATTGGTCTTTGAATGCATATTCCCTGTACTTTCCAAGGACACCATTGTTCTTAAATGCTCCTTAAAAATAAGAGATGGAACATTAAAGCTCCATGGTTGAAATAAGCATTTTCTCAGTTTCTATTTGATTTGCATTTTTTAAAGTACAGTACAAACATTCTTCAATATCTCCTCTCCACAATAAAGCAAAAGCCTCATTAGTCTCACATTGTTTCAACATTAAATTGCATTACCCAAGCTTTTAACAGCAGCCTCATGAATCTGTTTATCTGTTCCACTGCTTTTTCATCAGAGCTGGCTTTGCCATGTACCATGGCCTCACCTTCCTCTGCCATGTTTATGAAGCAGTGTCAGAGCATTGGAATTGTCCTTGTTTCATGTCCAAATTATTTCTAGTCAGTATGAATAACCACAGGTCAAGAAAAGTAAACAGACAAAAAAATAAATATGCAAGTAACTAAAAAACGTTGGCTAAAAATAAAATGGTTAATAACAACAATATGAATAATCAATAATTAAAAAAAATATACTTTTTCTCTGTATACTTTTTCTCATGGGATTGTGATTTTCTGCAAGAAGACTTTTAGTGTCTTTATCTTCATCAAGATTACCTTATCCAGTGCTTATAATCATCAGGGGGACACCCCTATGAATTGACCTTAAATGAGAATGCATGCAAGCATTCACCCATAATAGCTCCCATGATATTTCAGTTAATGAATTTGAGAAATATACCCAGAATAAATATAATAGGGCTTACCTCTGGAGCTAGACCCGGTAATGATGTTCACTATTTATGACCTGGTGGCTGGAACTTGGATGACCGGCATGGTCCTGCTTGTTTCATGAAAGTAAAGCTGTGTTAATCCACTGTGTGGTCTTTTCATGTGTAAGGTGAAATGTAGGACCTAGGAGCACTTTCAATCAAATGACAGGACATGACAAAACTAATTAATATGTATTAATTAATTACTGATAACTGGGACAAGGTATGTTGGACCTTCAATTTGGGTTAGAGGTTAACAAGTGCTAGCTGGATTGTGTTAGTCATGTACACATTGTATTAATTCTGAATCCAGATTTCCTCAGCAAGCGTGATCTCCCCTTTTCTGGAGAAGACCCGCATGAGAGTCCTTGTGTGGGTGTACTGATACCCAAGAGACCCAGGTGGGTGCCATTCATGTATAGCTTGTGCAAATGTCAATAAATAAATAAATAAATAACTAAAAATGAAAGGAATAGTACAGTGCAGAAAGGAAGACTCTTGTCAGTTGTTTGCGCATGTACATATCACAGATATTTGGAGAATTTGGCCACTTTAGAAATTGTGGTTGAGGTGCCTTGGAGTAACACTGATAAACTTGGTTGTTCCATTGGAGATTTCGGAAGTCAAGTGGGGAAGTGAAGTCAACTGGAGAATGCTTAGAAAAGTATGACTGTGATGGACAGTTTGAATGATCTGGGCACAAGTGAGAAATTAAAGTTTGACGTCTGTGCTAATTATGGAGTATCCAAAATAAATAGTGCCTTGAAAGAGAAATATGACCTCATACATGTACAGATCACCTTAGACTAAAGGCCAGTGTTCAGCTTTGAACTTTGTAGTATGAACTTTACATATTCTGTTGACCTTGATTAAAAGAGGGACTGAGCTGTCAACTGACCACCATTTCATGACATGCTGGGTCAGATGGCTAGGTTGAGTGGGCTTTGCTGTTCAGCTGAGTAATAAAAGCATCGGTGTTCTCGTAAAGCTTTTAAGAAATTAATAGAAAATTATTTCCAGGCTTACAATAATAGGTTCATAGATACAAGTACTAGGCTAGCTGCCCTTGTGGGACATTTTAAGCCAAGGCAATTTCCATTTTTGTGCTCAAATTAACTTGTCCCATTTGGTTAAATATTGGCTTAACCATCTCATGCTCAGATATGCTCAATAATAATATATTACCACTAATGAGAATAACTGGAATGATGCCATAGAAAATTTGGGGGGACCCACGCATGTGATAAAGCATTTAGGAGCTGCCTCTGTTCTTTAGTAGTACGGACCTGAGGTAAATTTTCAGTTTTGCATCCATAGATTTTAAGTTGTGCTTGAATATGGACAGGGACTTAACTTTGTTTTATGTGAATGGGATGGTCTGTTTCAGAGCAGGGATATTCTCTGAGAGATATACCTGTCCCTCCAAACCATTCTATTGATGTTGCGGAAGAGATTAGATCTTTAGACTGAAAATTTCTGATGCCATTTGACTTGCTCTTGTGCACTACAGCCATCAGTAGGGGGTCAGTGGATACCTTATATGCCAGACAAAGGTTACCTCTTAGCAGTCTGTTGAATACTGAGTATAATTAATGACAGGGATTTGAGTTGGTCCATGTAGAACATGTGATTTAGGCTTTTTATCCATCTAGTAAGGTATCTCTGTGAGCATTCCAGTTGTTGTATCTGTCTGGACACATAACATGCTAAAGGGGGCATTATAGTTGATGATTGCCTTAAAGAAGTAACACGAGCTCTTTATTTATAAACTGTGCAGTACAGAAAGACTTTCTTTTAATATTTGGATAAATGCTGGTCAAACATTAAGTCACTATCCACATAAGTTCCCAAACAACTGAACATTTCTCTTATAGATGTTCTTTTATGTATCTGCTGCAGTTAAAGTAGAAGTAATAAAAACCTTTATGGCTTCTACTCAAGTGACATGCAAAAATGTTAACACAGTGCAACACTTCCTAGTTGTCAGATAATTATCTCACTGGAATGAATAAATTAAGATTTGGGAGATGAAACTTCCAGGTTACTGCTAAGTTGCCCTTTCAAGAAGCAACTTCCTCACAGTACATGCTGGAACATTTTTACGACTGCAGATTACAGTTCTCCATCTTCAAACACAAATGCTCCAGAAAGCATTTTCATATAGATATTTAAGTAACAAACTTCTGAAGAAGTTTTGCTGGTGTATTACATTAATTATACTGCTAATTTCTATTCAGCTTTTAGGTATACAATAGTTACTTCATAGCAAAAATGTATATTTTCTGCATACTCACAACTTGATTGTATATATCCTCATTTTCATCCCTATGATTTCTACTGCTCTGGCATTCATGCCCCTTTTTATTAAAAAAAAAAAACAAAAAAACAAAAATAATAATATTAATAATATATATCACGGCAAACAGCAACAAGTCATAGCTTCTTAGATTCAGAGGTAATTACTAGGCTATTGACCACAGTGGCCTTTTTAAGCCATGCCACACTTCTAAATGAATATAAAAATTGTAGTTGTTTTTTTAAGAACTTTATTGGCACAGACATAAAGGGAGATACATGATTGCATTAAAGCTTCAAATAATAACTCGTACATCATGTATTACTTCATATACTATGCACAGAATTACATGAGCATGCATAAATGGGAAACCAGTTCTATTAAACTGATCTGAAAGAAACATACAAATCCATTACTCATGTGTAATAACTCTAAGGAAAAAAAAAAACTGCCAAAGAGGAGAAACACCAGTGTAACTTTTATGTGAACAGTAGATGGCCACTTTGTGTCAAGCAACTATAACAGTTAACACCTATATATGAATACGAGTAATTCACTACATATGTCTAAAAAACAGCAACTATGCACAACCTTACTGCACAATAACAAAGAGGTTAGACTAACCAGACTACGGTACCCATGTTAAAGGGATATAATGAACTCTAAAACATTGGCTAGTGGAAAACACTAAGTCAAACAATAAACATAGAAAATACCAAGGACCTCCTAGAAATGGTGAATAGGGACCAAATTTATCATTTGAGGCAAAATAAAAAAATGAGCCAATATTCCTGACAATCTGTTTACTTTTTCTTTTTTATAAATAGACCACAACTTTTGTTCCTAAGCAGCAAAGTTGCAATAAACATCAACAGGAGCAGTTCTCCAATATTTTAACAAAATGGCTAAAATTGTGAGAGAAACCATTCTCATCCAGTGGAGTTGAGGGCCAGATAAATAAAAGGAGGGGGAACAATGCCAAATAGCCAAATGTGGGGCACAGTAGTATAGGCAAACACACTCTGATAGCCCACAGGCAGTGTCCTGCACTTTACCCTAAATTTTTGACTTATTGCAGGACCATACCATGTGAAAATAATCTGCTAACCCCCGTTTACGCTTCTACCAGAACTGAACATGCATGCGACCCCTGTCATAAAGTCTTAGTGGAGAATGCTGCCATTGATGAATCAGTTTATAATGTGTGATAACTCAGTGGGGCATGTGAGGTGTGTGTTTTGGTATGCATGTTGATCCTCTGTCTCTTTTCCCTTGGTAAAATATTTGATGATTAAATTTTCACTGAAGCGAACATTTAATGTTTTAAGTTCGATGAACAGAGGTTCAATGGATTTTCCATTTGATGAAAGAACATAGACCCTTTGAAGGATGGGGTTAAAAATATTTTTGAAAGTTAAAAAAATTGGAAAATAAATGTACTTCCTAGAAATGGCAGAAATCACATAAACACAAAAGGATCTTTGAGAATGGTAGTTAGTTTCCCAGGGGATATTTCTGGGGTTCATGTCAGTATAAAGATCAACAAGGCTTCCAATATGGAGGTGGATTAGAACAGACTTGAGAATAGTCTGGCCAACATTGGAAGAATTTTGTAGAAAAAATAATCAATTTTAGATAATAATTGTGAAAAATAGTAGAGAAAGTATTCTGAAGAATCCTATGAAACAAGCTTGATCCTATGATAATGATACAAATGTGCCATGTTCACTGGTAAAAGAGACTCTACATATGGGCAAAAGGGACAATATAAGAATAGTGTGCGTGGGGGGAGGGGTAAACAAAACATTTCCAAAATGATAACATATTACATTTTGTAAATGAACATGTGAATAAAAATGCATTAATAGAATATCGTAATGCTATTTATTATAATATTAGGTGATGTTGATTTATCTGACTGCACAAAAAGTAATTTCATATGGATTGAAGTTCATAGCTGCTTCAAAAATGAATGTTTCATAGATTTTGTTAGATGTGTTGTTGTTAATTAGAAAAATACAATGACGTTGTTTTACTCTTTCTCAACAAGAATGTGCCTAGTCAAAAGACTTTGGATGACACAGATAATAAAGTAAACTGTATAACTCAGAAGAGGTTTATTCCCCTTTATAATAATAAAACAGCTATTTTTTTAATCTGGTGAAGAAGAAGATAATAAATTATGTTCTCAAAGGTAAAAATGTTTTACATTAAATACAATTTGTCAAAGGAAGAACAGCAAATGCAAAAATTAATGTTCAGGGATTCCACCATAACTATTGAACCAGCTGATAAGGGGGAAATATTGTAGCAACATCAATGGATAAATATATTAGTATGGGTTTAGATGTGCTTAATAATACAGAAGAATATATTTTAGGAGTGGACAGTTCATTATATTAAGTACAACATATTGGACTGGTGAAAGTTTTAGTGGGAAATAATTTAGTATCTGATAATCTGAGTTCTAAATTAATACTTTTAAACCCTACATTACTATTTTTTTATTGTTTACCTATGTTTGATAAAAACAGTTTAAATTCCCCTGGGAGGCCTATAGTTTCACATGTGGGGCAGGCACTGAAAAGATTGGGTATAGTATCAGATATCATTGTATAAGTTTTTGTTATGAAGTTGCCCTCATAAGTGAAAGACAGGGGTTCTTTTTTAAAAGAAATTAAATATTTGGCATGAGTCATATTTTTTTAATCTCTTTCGATGTATGCAGTTTATATTCATCCATATTACACAGCAAAAGCTTACTGGCAGTAGCCTATTATGTGAGGGATATTTCTGGATAGCTGAAGAAGTCCTTAATGTAAGGATGAAACCTGGGTTAACCAGTGGACAGAGTCCATATTATTTTGTCATTGTATTTGCTTGCTTTGCTGCTATTCACATTAAATACATTTTGGTGTAACTAATATTTATTTCTCATTTAGTAGCAAATACTAAAGATTGATTTAGGGACAGAGATAGGAGCTAGATTTCCTCCAAGTTATACAAATCTGTTTATGTGGTGATTGCAAGAGGAGGTATAATATTATGATCAATATCTGAATAATAATGCTGTTTTTTATATAAACGGTTTATTGATTATTTGTTTTCTTATAGCAAAGGCAAATCCAGTGGAATTTGTGTTGTTTTTTGATTGGTTATTGAAGGATAATGGTTTCAACTTGCCCTTTGCATATAATATACAAAAGTGATATAGTGATATGAGATATATATATATATATATATATATTACTTAGATCTTAACATTTATGTGAGGAATGGCAAGTTTTGTATTCCTCTCTTTAGAAAATCCTTCTCATCAAATACTTTCTTACATGTAACTAGTGCCCATCTGGCTGATCTGATTCAATCTCTACAATATGGTGAATTTTTAAGGATCAAACTTTGTGTTCATATGAAAATGAATTGATGAGGTTGGTACAAAAGAGAAAGAGGAGATTAAAATTTCAGACCTAGCAGAAAAGTTTTGAGTCAGTCCCATGATGAGGAATAGAAGGAGGTATAGGAGGAGCTTGTAAAACTTTGAAAAAAATATTAGTATCTTATTAGCTCAAATGAAAGTTTATCTAATTTTAAATATTTCATATAGAAATGTATAGCTATATACATATATATATATATATATATATATATATATATATATATATGTACTCTATCAGTACAGCTGATAGAGTAGTAAATAGTTTTTTTTTTTCCTGGGCAGGGAATATTACAGGTACAATATAAAGGGTGTTATATGTGTAAGTATTTAGACAATAAAGTTAGGAGCACATGTTGATGATGTATTTCCTTCTTTCTTTTTTTTTCTGAGAATAAAAACTGCTACCAGGAAGCAGTGGTATATGATTTATTTTGCCCTTGAGGGAAGTGCTTTAGAGGTCAAACTAAAAGACAAGTCAGAAAAAGATTTCAAGAGTACATAAGGGAAATAAAAATAGTATAGATACCAGTCCTATATCTCTACATTTTAAATTTAAATTACTCACTATTATATGTCTGTCCTAATCCAGAATTGTTTTTAAATGTTTCAGAAGTTTTGTTACTGAGGGAGGAATGGTTTATATATGCATACAAAGCATTACAAGCAGGAGTGCTAAATAATGAATTAGTTATGAATAATTTTTTTATAACATATAGTACCGGATTGTTACTTTCCGTAACAATTGTTTCACTATATTTTATGCAAGATAGTTTTTAAATAATTATGAATCTACCTATTTTGGGTGGCACAATGGCACAGCAGATAATGTTGTTGCCTCACAGCAAGAGGTTCCACAGGTCAAGTCTCAGCTGGGGTGCCTTCTGTGCGGAATCTGCATGTCCTCCCTGTGTTCACACGAGTTTCCTCCAGGTGCTCTGTTTTTCTCCCACACTGCAAAGACATGCAGTAGGTGGATTGGACACTATACACTGGCCATAGGGGTGAGTATGCATGGATGTATGTGATGTGGATGAAATACCACAGCAGGGCTAACTACCTGATGGTGTAAAAAACACAAAAGGAAGAAGCAGGGAGAACTGAAACCTCCATTTTAATATACAACGGAGTGCTTTTGTTCACGGTACAAGAACTTCATCAGAACAACATACAAACAATAATCCCAAGTTAAAATAAAAGCTAGTAGTCACCTGACATGCCCTCCAATCAATTTTCAAATTGAACAGACATCTCCTTACTTAAAAAAATAAGCCACATAAAAACAAAGCATTAAAGATATGTCATCAAACACTTCATGTGTGCCCCTATTTACAATACGTAATGTACAGACTTTTTCATACACAATAACAAAAAATAGTTAATTGTGTCTATAACCTAATATTCCTACCACTTTCCAGGTATATCACTAGCCCATGTGTGCCTTCAGTTTCAGCAAACAGGTTATGGAAATGGCTTAATTGAGGCCCGGGGTGTTAGAGGCATTAACCCTAAATTACGATTTCAACTCTCTGACTTCCAGGTATAAATCCACAGGACCTCCCATTGGTCCCAATTCAACTTGATCTATGGCAATAAATTTAAATGAGTGGGTGGGATTTTTGTTAACATGTTTAGCCAAGGCATTCATTTCATCCAATTTCTGTATATCATAAATATGTTGATATATTCTATCCCTGAAAGCTCTTTTGGCATTTCCCCACATACACTACCCTTTTACTGTGACAATACAGTTTTCGACATAACTTAATAATACCAAAGCTCTAAATGTTGACCTCCTGTTGGTCCAACATGTATTTACATTTTTGATACTGACCACATTTCACCATGCTGATGGTACCTGGATCTTGTCCAATTCTTTCCACCATGGTTTTCAAGCACCTATCTTTTCTATAAACAACTATAGGTTTAGCCCCAACTTTATCAAGATTATCCTGCCAGATGCCAAAAATGGTTCAGTTTTTATTAATAATGTGACAGATACCATCAAAATGTAAGTTGTATGTTAAAATCAACCCATTTTGAAAGTCCCTCCTGCCACTATTTTGGTCACCCACATCTAAACCTTCACCATGGCCTAAGGAAACCAAAGCTTGATGTATAGGATTTGTTCCCAATAAAGTGGTGAAAAAGCCATTTGTTGTCTTCCTCACCAGTTCATCAAAAATATTATTTAAAAAAAAACATTGGGGTAACCCCTGCTTTCAAACCTTTTATTGGAGGGCATGTCAGGTGACTACTAGCTTTTATTTAAACTTGAGGCTGTTGTTTATACATCATTCTGATGAAGTTCTTGTACCATGAATGAAAGAGCTCAACTATATATTAAAATGGAGATTTCCTTTCTTCCTGCTTCTTTCTTTTGTGTTTTTTTTTATCAGTTTTTGTGTGGTGAGTCAGTTACCTGATTATTTAAACATTGGCTATAGATGATTGTCACTGTTAAAGTTACACTCTGACTCCATGTGCAAAAATGGGAAAAAGGGGTTGTAGATTAATGGATCGAAGTATCTACCTATATAAGTGTTTAGATTATTGTGGAAAATAATTGATTGTTTATTTGTTTCTATTTAAATTACATTGAATATTTCAGTTTTGTGAACCACTGAAGGCATATGTTGTGGCGCCACTTCATTTAGTTTAATAAACAGTTTTTTATGGTGCTCTGTTTGATTTTTTTCCATACGGTGTTTAAACAATATTTCAACCCATTCTCCTGAGGCGGAAGTTTTCTCTGAACTGCACAGAGCACGTTATTCTTTTCTTGGAGAAAAGCAGACTACAAAATGGCTGTGCAAGCCTGTGCCTGGCTTACCTTCTTCTTTCTGTATCACTGTATACTGTTTTTACTTTTCTCAATGTATTTCCAGCATTAACTACACAGAGAAAACTACATGCCTAAACATCCATTTTCTGAAAGAGCAGTAAAACTTGGAGGCTGAAATTCTGCAGTGGATGCAGCTACCTATTTAGGTGTTTAGATTATTGTGGGAGATGATTATTTGTGTCTATTTAAATTACATTGAATGTTTCAGTTTTGTGAACCATTGAAGGCATGTGTTGAGGCACCAGTTTGTTTAGTTTAATAGTTTTTTTTATGGTGCTCTGTTTGCTTTTTTGCCTTATGGTGTTTAAACAATATTTAAACTCATTCACCTGAAGTAGCTGTTTTCTCTGACCTGCACACAAATCATTAGTCTCTTCTTGAAGACAGCCGTTACCTCTGATTAGGAACTGCGTATTGTTATAGTAGCAGCAGTTAATTGCTCCATTGCATGCTGATGGACATCATCCTTCAGGCTGGGAAGATAACCACGCCAGCAAACACCAAGGCTACAACTCCCTAAGCATCCTGAATGTACAATCTGCAGACATAATCCAGACTTTCCATGTTACATATCTCCCCTCAGATCTTTTATAAATGCACTGTACTTCATAACAACTGTGATGCCTGCTTTGCTGTGATAACTTGTTGCTGATAGTATCATACTTAATAGCAAAGTCTCACACTTTGCCCAAACCTTTACAACTCAGTAGCTTAAAAGGAACAATTGTGGTATAACAAATGTTCTCTGTGGCTTTAGCTGATTGACTATGTTCTGTATTTACTTTTAGTAGTTGCCAAATTCTGCACATCAGCCATGGTGGTGTAGCGGTTAGCGTTGTCACCTCAGAGCAAGAGGTTCTCCTGTCTGATTCTTAGCCGGAGAGCCTTATGTGCAGAGTCTGCATGTCCTCCCAGCGGTCGAATGAGTTTTAAGGACATGAAGGTATGGGTGTGTGTGTGTGTGTGTGTGTGTGTGTGTGTGTGTGTGTGTCTGTGTGTGCCTTCAGTGAAGGTTGGGCACCGGGCTGGCCACTCAACACCATAAAAACTCCACTGCCAATCAATCTGTGGACTGGTGATCCACTGTGGTGACCCCTAACCAGAAAAAGCTGAAAGACAGTTCTCTAATCCTGCACAGCTGTGATTTATGTCATCAGCTTTCTCTTCCTTCCCATTATAGCATTTCAACTCCACCATCACCCTGTTAATCCAGAAAAAATATGTTGCAATATTTTTATAGGAGAAGTATCTGCACAAATATTACCAAGCAGATGAGGCATTCGATCAGTTCTCATATTTAGGCAATAAGCATTTGCTATTCCACATATCCTTATCTACTGAAGGCTTACTGAATCTGATCATTCCTCTTCACTTTTCTATGAATCTTATTCTTAAATCACTTCAATAGATTCTATATCATGTTTACTAAATATTTCCTGCATGCATGGTGTTTCCTAGCGTCTGCTATTACATTAAATATCTGTGGTCTTTGACCACAGCCCATTTTCACCCACTTGACTTCTTTAGGACTGGTTAACAGTCCCCAGAGTGACAGGTCTTGGGGACAGGCTAAGTTGTCCTGGTCTCCCTTCTTCCTCAGAAATGTGGCTGGCAGCTCACCCAGAAGGTAAAGGTCTGCCTAGCAGATAAGAGGAGAAAGAAGTGTTAGTCTTTGGAGAGAGCAGTACTGGCACATGAAGGGGTGATCCATATCCTTTAGGCATATAATCAATGGTACAAAGATGGCAGATATCTTTCTCATAGGACATAGTAAAGTGAGCAGACACATCCTCCCTCCTAAAAACATGTAACCTGTTGGGTAGACAGTGGCAGGGCAGAATATTTGGTTGGATGTTAGTTGCGGAGAATGTTCACCTGTACGAGGATGCAGATTGCAGGCTATGTCCCTTGAAGGCTATGTTGCACATGGCATTTGCAGAAATACAGGTGGTCTCTCAGTATGGTCTCCCTAGATTCTAAAAATGGAAAAATTATTGCTGAATATCACTGACAAATCTTAAATGCTTAAGGGGGAAAGGCAATGTTTTTTTGCATGAGTTATTCATGAGTGCACTCCTGAGAGCTCACAGCCTTGCATACAATTAGAAGGTCTCCAAAGTGATAATGAAATAATAGGCTAGAGAAATCATGGTTGAGTTAGCTTGACAGGGTTATTTGCTTTCTTATGAATTGTGAGTAATATTTCTTGACAAAAAAGCTTGGAAATGTACTAAAACTATAATTTATTTTTCTTAAATGATGACTTTAATGAATTCATAAGATTGCTTGAAAATAAATATCCCTCAACTACTGCTGGATATTTATTAGCAATATATATTTACTTCATTCCTGTGGCATCTTGAAGTATTTCCCCTACTGTTTGTGACTGCAGAATAATTACAGCAAATTACGAAGAATGTGAGGGTGCAACACCCCCACCACCACCACCACTCTCACATAAACACACACACTTCAGAGGTGAGTAAAATCTAAGACGTGTGAAATGTGTGAACGTTCATTAACACTCTGCTATGCTATGAAATGAACCAGACAACATCTCAATGTGAGTTGGCATGACTATTCACTACATCTATGGTGTGTTTATTTTTTATTACGACAAATATAGTTCACAAGATAAATCAAATTATAGTTACATTAAAAATCTACTATAAATTAGAACTTAATTCTGTGTTTTTTTTTCTATGAGTTGGCATTATCATATCAAAACTATTTTACTTAAATCACACTTGAAGGATTTTTTTGACTTGATTACCAGTTTTCCAGAACAACAAAAACACTTAAAATGTTCATAAGTAGTAATGTCATTCAATTACAAAAGAAGCCACTGGTCACTTATCCTTTTCAGAAACTCTTAGCAAAAGCAATATTTCACTGAAGATTAGTGCCCAGTACCTTTCAAGAAATGTAATACTCTCCCTAGATGCAGATAAATTCCTCCCTAATTGCACTGCTAGCTTTTTCTTTCATCTGTGCATTGTTCCTTCACAGACCATGCATTTTGAACCTTGACCTTTTTATAAGAATCTAATCTTTTTTTTTTTTTTTTTTCATTTTCTGCATGAAGAACATTTCGAATGATAAAAAGCAGAGTGTATTACTGCAAACCAATCTAAGAACTTTTCATGTGAAGGAAGGTGACAAGTTGACAACTTCAAGCATGTCAGTAAAAGCTCATCACTAGGTGTTTATGAGGTATGACAGACAACTTAAAAGGTAAACTCGAACCTAAATCAACAGTGAAGCAACTGAGTCATGATTCCATTTTATTTTGTCAGAGCAGATTCAGAAGTTATGTATATATATATATATATATATATATATATATATATATATATATATATATATATGTGTGTGTGTGTGTGTGTGTGTGTGTATATGTGTATAATATATATATATATATATATATATATATATATATATATATATATATACGCACACATTCATATCTGTCTAAATCTATGTAAACACACACACACCATCAGGGTCATTACTATTTTCAGTACTGTGATATTTAACTCACATAATACATGTTACCCTTCTAATAACACTACCAGATATAAAGACATGGGACCAATAAAACCATTTTTCTGAGACTGCAGTTTCAGTTTAAGAGAAAAATTGTTCAACAGATCAAATATCTTTACTGGAAACTGCAGCACAAATAATATGACTGTCACAGATCCTTTATAAATGAATATTACTATAATCTAAACTGGCAGATACACATATGTTAATATTTTATTTCGGTTCACAACATTTCTGCGGCTTGGGCAGCAATGTATTTTCTTTTACAGTGGTTCATTCTCCATGTGTTACTTGCCTTATAGTGTCTGCGTGCTTCTCAAAAGAATGCATTTTCTGAATATCTTTAAAGTCTATTTTATGTTGTTTACAAGTTTGTTATTATTTTCCAATGAAATATTGTCATGGTCATTCAAAATATTTAAACCTAGTGTTAATGCAACATTCACACTGCCAGATAGCAGTTCAGTTATTGTGTAATTTTCTGTATGAAGTGAGTCTGAATTACTACAAAGTCTCTTTTAAACAGTTTATGCATATATTAAGTATTCCAATATATAAGCTTATGTATCTGGGTGTGTATATGTGCGGTTTAAGGTAGGCTTTGCCACTTTGTCACTATGCCATGAACAGTAAAAGAGAAGTTTAGAATAAAAGGTGTGCAACAGTTTTGTTTTGGTACAACGCAGCATGTAGAAGATGGGACAGGTCAGGTAGGACTTTTATGTATAAGTATCTCAAAAGAAAGCATTTGTTGAAGTTGTGATATTTTTTCAAAACAGACATTAATTCTACATATGTGGTCTCATGAACAGGAAGTACTCATTCATTAGAAGCTTATTTAAATGCTGGAAAAACCTAACAGTATATGCCTTTCCTCCACTGCCTCTCCTTCCCAAGGTACTCCTAAAGGTCAGACAAGAGAAGCCAAAAATGATACTGGCCACGCCAGCACTGGTACCCAATCCTAAAGAACTTGTCTCAAGGTCCAGCCTGGACATTGCCTCATATTCCTCACTTACTGACCCAACAAAACAATCAAATCCTGCACAGCCAACTCAGGACCTTAAATCTGGCAGCATGGCGGATAATGTAGCCATTCAGAACATTCCTCTCTCCAAAGCTGTGATGGATGTTATTTTGGAGGCCAGGAGGCCCAGTACCAGAAATTCTTATGCAGAAAAATGGAAGAGATTCTGTGCTTGGAACCAGGCACAAGGAATTGACACGTTTGTTGCAAACATTCCTCAGATTTTACAATACTTAACTGAGATGATGGACAGAGGCCTATCCTTTTCATCATTTAAGATCCATGCCTCTGCCATTTCAGCCCATTACAATACGGAACCACCTATCTTTTCTCATTCTTTAATAAGGCAGTACCTCAGAGGGGCCAAAAACATAAGGCATCCAAGAAGAGCACCAATACCTGCATGGGAACTCAATTATGTCTGAGAAAAACTCACACTGCCTCCTTTTGAGCCAGCCTCAACAGCTGATATAAAATTCTCACCCTGGAAACAGCTCTGCTCCTAGCAATAACCACTGCAAGATGAGTCTCGGAGTTACAGGCACTCATGGCTGTAGAACCTTTTATAATTTTCCATCCAGACAGGGTTTCTCTGAGGACAAACCCGACATTTATGCCTAAGGTGGTGTCCAGTGTGGCCCTTAACCAAACCATTCACTTGCCAACTTTTTATCCAAAGCCACAGAACAAGGGTGAGAGTGAGAGGCTTCTGCATTCTTTGGACATACACAGACAGCTACACTTCTACTTGGACAGAACTAAAGCTTTCAGAAAGACTGAGCAACTTTTAGTGGCATATGCTGCAGGATCACAAGGAAAGGCTATCTCAAAACAGACTATTTCAAAATGGATAGGCCATTGCATTTGTTTCTGCTATTCACAACATGGCAAATCAGTGCCTAAGGACATTAGGTCACATTCAACCAGAGCAGCAGCCTTCCTCAGAGGAGTACCAACCAAAGACATCTTAGAGGCTGCAACTTGGAGTTCAGTGCACACCTTTACAAAGCACTGCCACTTACCTCTCTACTCTAAATTCAGAGCAGGCTTTGCCACTGCAGTTCTGCAGGACCTCATAGCCTCTCCTAATCCTATTTAGCCCCAGCTACCCATCCTCAGCTTTGGGATTCAATCCAAGAGTAATGACTGAAACAGTGAAAGACGATAAACATAGTACAGTTGTGTACCTACCATAAATGTAGATGTTCGAGTGTATTCACTGTTGCAGTCCAGGTTACCATCCCACCATCCCCCTTTCTTTTGCTGGATCTTATCTGCACTTCTCTATTCTATACAACCTATGTGGTGTATTTGCTTTTAGATGAAGGAAATGATTACCTTAGTGCATGCATGTTTATTGGCATAAGTTTTAGCCTACCCTTTTGGGGGTACCTGACATTTGGGGCAAGAAAAACTGAAGAAAATGGCGTCAGCTACATCTTTTATACCCCTGGTGCACTGACGTCAGGGAAGAGGTGACAGCAACCGACGCCGGACCGAGACTTTGGAATTCAGGCCGACTGCGCGTAGCCTGCCAGCAGGATAACCCAAGAGTAATGACTGCAACAGTGAATACACTCGAACATCTACATTTATGGTAGGCACACAACTGTATTTTCTGCTGAGTCAGCGTAGCAGGAGCATTCATTATGAATGGAGACTACTATATAATTTCATCAGCGGCACCCATTTGTTTCCACTTATATGTATTATTAGCATTGATATTTTGCAATAACACTGGTCTTGTACAAACTGACTGTTTGCTCAGGTCTGCTAGATTGTCTTACTGTAACACATCAGGAGCTTTAGTGGTGTTAATTGTACCATGCCAGATTTTTCAGTTATGGACATTGAAATTGCTTTATCAGCATAGGTAGTATGATTAAATACTAACTTGATTTCAGGGCTGTATGGTTTAATGTTGCTCCTTGCTTAGCTTTATAATGTGTTTATGCATCTCCTCTAAACATTCCTGTGTCTATTTTTAGTACCACTATTATGCAAGGATATGATGGGGGTTCACACCTGTGGTTAGTTGGGCAAGCAGCAGCTTAATTCAGTCATGTTTTTGGACCAGTATAGCATTGTATTAGTGCTTTAAAAACATGTTTTATTCAGAGCTGAGGGGGATCAAAATGTATGAAAGGCACTGTAGACTTTAATAGCCAGAGTGATTACTACGGTTCTGAACTATGTTTCTGTGACTGCATATATATGTGTGAATTTTCTAGGGTAAGGAGTGCTTCCAGGTAGTAATTTTTTTTTATATGTACTAGCATTGAGAAGCAGCACCTTTAGGTATTTCTGACTGATTTTTATTATGTTGCTGGGCTTAACTTGGCATATCCTAAAAAAGGCACTATGGTGACAAAGTTTTTGTCAATATTCAGAAGCCAAGTGGTGATAAGTGCAAACCATCTCTTGAAAAGCATAGTGGCTTGTTGGTTATGTTTACCCAAGCTGTCAGAGATTGAATCCTGTTGTGACACCAGAAACTAAGCCATTTGTTGAAGTAGGTAATTTTTGCTGGTCCTGTCGTATAATCATTACTGAAGGTAGGATGCGACTCAAGGCTAGATTCATACCTACCTGGGACACATGTATTTAGAGAGTTCCATGTCCCTCTTCATATAGTCCAGTGAGGTATCATGGACTATGGCCGTCATACTGGTTCTTGTGTTTTAAAGCCACAAATGTGTGTGTGTGTATGTGAATGCAAGCAAGGGGCAAGTGTGTGTGTGTGTGAATGCAAGCAAGGGGCAAGTATGTGTGTGTGTGTGTGTGTGTGTGTGTGTGTGTGTGTGTGTGTGTGTGTGTGTGTGTGTGAGAATGCAAGCAAGGGGCAAGTGTGTGTGTGTCCATGTGTGAATGCAAGCAAGGTTCAAGTGTGTGTGTGCGTATGCAAGCAAGGGGCAAGTATGTGTGTGTGTGTGTGTGTGTGTGTGTGTGTGTGTGAGAATGCAAGCAAGGGGCAAGTGTGTGTGTGTCCATGTGTGAATGCAAGCAAGGGGCAAGTGTGTGTGTGTGCGAATGCAAGCAAGGGACAAGTGTGTGTGTGTGTGTATGTGTGTGTGTGTGTGTGAATGTAAGCAAGGGGCAAGTGTGTGTGTGTGTGTGTGTGTGTGAATGCAAGCAAGGGGCAAGTGTGTGTGTGTGTGAGAATGCAAGCAAGGGGCAAGTGTGTGTGAGAATGCAAGCAAGGGGCAAGTATGTGTGTGTGCGTGAATGCAAGCAAGGGGCAAGTGTGTGTGTGTGTGTGTGTGTGTGTGTGTGTGTGTGTGTGTGTGGGTGTGAATGCAAACAAGTGTGTGTGTGTGTGTGTGTGTGTGTGTGTGTGTGTGTGTGTGTGTGTATGAATGCTTACTAAGCTGGGCATTAATCCCTACGTCACTCGATGGGTTGCCAACTGGCTTACTGACAGAACCCATGCTGTAAAAGTAGCCCACTCCAAATCCAGTTTTTGACAAGTCAGAGTACCTCAGAGGTCAGTCCTGGGACCGCTCTTGTTTGGCATCTACTTCTCTGAAGTACAGGCCAACACTAAGGGATTCTGGCTAACAAAGTTCACAGATGACTGCAAACTGGGAGACATTATTGAATCCCCAAATGTTGTGGATACTCTAGAAAAGGGCCTTACAGAAACAGATGCTTGGTGCCAGAGCCATGGGCTCAAGCTCAGTGCCAAGAAATGTATAGTTATCTCCTTTGGGAAAAAACATGTACCCATTCTGGGACATGCTACACTTAAAGAAATCCCAATCCCTCAGAGCTACATGCTCCAGGGATCTAAACCTTGTCATCACAATAAACAAATGCTGGAGGGATAGGTTCCTGACTCAGAGACTGCCCAGACTCTGGAATAGACTGCCCATACATGTCAAGCAGACCGCCTCTTTGGCCCTTTTCAAATGGAACATTGACAATTGGATGGGAGAAAGAAATTAACCCCGGGGATCACGTCACTCACCCTGCTAGACAGGGGTCCAGGGTAGAAAATAGTGTGGAAATAATAGCCAGGGAATTGTTATGGCTAGGCTTGTATAAGCCCTATGGCCGATAGCCTAGTACCAACCTATGAACCTATAGTTAACAGACTGCTATCAGAAGGAAGAAGCCCTTGGGACATTTTAGCTGTTGCCAAACAAACTTTGTGCCTGTGTGATAAGGGGCAAGTGTGTGCGCATCTGTGTGATAAGGGGCAAGTGTGTGGGCATCTGTGTGATAAGGGGTACTCTGCCAATATCTGCTGAATTTTACAAAACCACTTTTATCTCTAAAGTTGTCCCAGCACAATCTGGTAGTTAGATGTAACTTTAAATACACTATACTGGTATGTTCTTCATATACTGAATTGATAAAGTCTGTTTTGTGATTTATGATTTAATGTTGAATTGTCACTTAATTCCATTAGGTACTGGTGTGCCTTTGCTGGGTAATTTGTTCCCTGTGGTTGTGGAACTGTGTAGTTATAAAGACAGGAAGAATTTGATTGTTCCCAGGTGGTGTGGGCATGGTTGCTTAACCCCCCCCCCCTCAAAACCGTAACACCTTTAGTTTTGCAGCCATGTTTGGATGGATTTGGATCAGGGTGATTGCAGTTTATAGGTCTCCTTTTTGCTGGGATTTAGGTAAGACCCCTAAAGTGGGAAGGATGAAAGTTTAAAAATAAAACATCTTTCATGAAAGGTCTGAGGTGGAAGATTGTGTATGTGGTTATGCTGATAAGAACTGGAAATTCCTGTGTTAACACTAATGTATAGTAGACAGTTTATTGGACTGTGCTGTAGAAGCTGAATCTGTGGACAGGTTTACTGGGCTGTGTAAAGTAGGGCTCACTAGTGTTGGATTAAAGTACTTTAATAATGTTGTAGGTGGAAAACTGTTCAATGGGTGCATTTCATGTACAATATGAATGGAGCGGCTTGATGTGTAAGATCTGTATAGGCATGTGTTTCTGTTTCTGATGCCTGCACAGCCAAAGTACATAATTACTCGTGCATTCCTCAGACGAAGCCCTGGGGTCATTCTTGGTGTTGCCAAACAAACTTGTGGTTATGTGTGTGAAAGGGTGAGTGTGTGAGTTGAGTGAGTGTGGTGTGTGAGTTGAGTGAGTGTGTGGGGTGAGTGAGTGAGTGTGGTGTGTGGGTGGGTGAGTGAGTGTGGGTGAGTGTGGTGAGTGAGTGTAGTGAGTGAGTGTGGGTGGTGAGTGAGTGTAGGTGGGTGGTGAGTGAGTGTAGGTGGGTAGTGAGTGAGTGTAGTGAGTGGGTGTGGGTGGTGAGTGAGTGTGGGTGGGTGGATGAGTGAGTGAGTGTGGGTGGGTGAGTGGGTGTGGTGGGTGAGTGAGTGGTTGAGTGTGGGTGAGTGATTGAGTGTGGGTGAGTGAGTTGGTGTGGGTGAATGAGTTGGAGTGGGTGAGTGTGGTGGGTGAGTGACTGGTTGAGTGTGGGTGGGTGAGTTGAATGTGGGTGTGTGAGTTGAATGTTGGTGAATGAGTGAGGGTGGTGAGTGAGGGTGGGTGGGTGAGTGAGTGAGTGTGGGTGGATGAGTGAGTGTGGTGAGGGTGGTGGGTGGTGAGTGAGTGTAGGTGAGTGAATGTGAGTGAATGTGAGTGAGTGAGTGAAGTGTGGTGGGTGAGGGTGAGTGTGGTGGGTGGGTGAGTGAGTTGAATGTGGGTGGGTGAGTGTGGTTGGTGAGTGAGTGTGGTGAGGGTTGTGGGTGAGTGAGGTGTGGTGGATGAGGGTGAGTGTGGCTGAGTGAGTTGAGTGAGGGTGAGCATGAGTGAGTGTGGTGAGTGAGGTGTCTGAGTGAGTGGTGAGTGTGGTGGTTGGTGAGTGTGGTGGGTGGTGAGTGAGTGTTGTGGGTGGCGAGTGGTGAGTGAGTGTGAATGACTATGGTGAGTGAGTGAGTTGAGTGTGGTGAAGTGAGTGTGGGTGAGTGTGCTGAAGTGAGTGGGTGAGTGTGGTGAAGTGAGTGGATAAGTGAGTGAGTGAGTGAGTGAGTGAGTGAGTGTGGGTGAGTGAGTGAGTGTGGGTGAGTTTTTTGGATGTAATTTCTAAATTTTGTAAACTTTGTTTTTGTATTGTCATGTTGCTTTATATTGCCCTACCGATATGTGACAAAGTACAGGCAGAAGCACAGTAACAGCTGCAAAAACTAAGAGCATAAATTTGCAATAACCATGCGTATACATTAATTGCATGTTTTTACATAAGAAGCAGATGTATGTCACAATTAATCAACAACACTACATCAGATTACAAGTAGTATGCAATACCGTATTTTTTTAAATTATGTCTTAAAAAAGCATGTTGGTGCTGTCATGCAAGTCTGTAAAATATTTCATGTTTATAGTGTGTCATTTGTTAGCTATTTAATCAAACGGGAAGGAAAAATAAGTGGGAGTTTGATGCTTTGCAAAACGGTGATTATTCCCAGTGCTATGTAGCTTGGTTCTAAATTTGACAGGAGGAGTGCAACAAAAAAAGTTTCCCACTGTAAGGAGGGAAAGGCTGACAAGAAAACAGTACATTACTCTGGTCACCTGCTGTGAGCTGTCAATCACATGCAGATAATGGGTCAAATTACCCTTAGCTCTTTGACAGCTAGGGAAGGTAGGTGTGAAGTGGGAGGGGAGATGCCCTGAAGAACTAGATTTCAGCCTTCACAAAAGAAAGCAAGTTAGCATTTCTAAGAAACAAAAGCAATAAAATGCTCTTTTCAGTTTTGTTCTGTAGCATTTGCACTGCTTGTGTTTGAAGTAGTCATTGAAACAGGATAACATTTTAACCAAAAGTAGGGGACTTTAGGACAGCAGTGAATGCCTGTTAAGTCAATGAAGTGACAGCGGCTTAAGGGAAAACGTGGCAGATCTGATGCATTTTTTTGGAGACAAACAATGCATTCTGGGATACCTAGAGGCAGAGTAAACAGTCTAAATTATTTCAAAATGCCAGCCCCCATGTGGTCAGAGTCAGAAATTGCATATAAAAATATCTAAAAAGCTCTAAATAGTCCCAGAGTGCTGTTAAAATGTAGGAAACACCAAACCATGATGAAATGAATATGTTTTTTGAGTCTGAGGGTGCGGTTGTCCTGTATTAACTGTTGAATCATATCACTATGCAAAAATCTCCAATACCTTATTTGACTTACAGGGTACAATACAGAAAACATCTTGAACAGTCTGTAGTCAAAATAAAGCTGATTGTGCTAATTCTGACAATGACACCATGTTTTATGTCACTTGGAGTCCATTAATCCATCTATTTCTATATTTTCTACCCTTATCACTGTACTACCACCTCAGACTTATGTATATATGATTTGTAAAACCAGAAATTTGAAGGAATGTCTGTTTCCTTTGGATTCTATGTGCTTAAACAGAGCATTCATCTGTACACTTCTTCGAATTTTTGATACACGA
Source organism: Protopterus annectens (assembly GCF_019279795.1). Classification (NCBI taxonomy): domain Eukaryota; kingdom Metazoa; phylum Chordata; order Ceratodontiformes; family Protopteridae; genus Protopterus; species Protopterus annectens. The sequence continues at coordinate 758,971,220 of NC_056750.1, read as the reverse complement.
CTGCAAATCCTCTTCTTTAACTTACTCTTATTTTTTCCATAATGTATAGGTACAACAGAATTTTTAAAACGTGTTCTCTCCTGTCTGTCTGATGAATCTGGGCATCTTAGGGCAATATAGCAATTGCCTCATGTACACAGACAACCCTCTCCTCCTACCACCCAACAGCACAACCTGTGAGAGATGCACTTATCTAGCCAAATTGGAGGTAAAGCTCTCTCCAACCAAGACTGAGCTTGACAACCAAGAGGAGAAGGTAAACACTTTCATCACACCATACTCATCACATAATCCCACTAAACCTACACCAAAATCCACACATAGAAACACAAAAACATTCACAGAGGCTCTCAATAATAATCTGCTCAAGCAACAGAGACCTCCAAAGCAGAAACGCAAATAACCTCCATCCCACCAACACAACCCAAATGACACATAGCCCACAGACTCAGTGTGCCACTCAACCATAGCCCATAAGGCAAAACAACGTACCCAACACACTACTCATAGGTGACTCTATAGTCAAGCACACTGATGTCCCACTCACCAGGCTAAACAAGGAGAAAGTTACTGTCAGCTGCCTGTCAGGTGCCAGGATCTGCCACATAATCCATGCACTCAGGTCACTCCACAAGTACAAATATGACTCTGTCATTGTCCATGTTGGTGTGAATGATTTGAGATGTACCTCCCTGGACTACATGAAAAGAGACATGGAAGAGCTCTCCAATCTTGTAGCCCAAGCAGGTATGACCCTAGCCCTGAGTAGCATCTTGCCATTGCCCAGAATGATACCGCAGTACAAGGACAAAATGATTGACTTCAACAACTGGCTAAGCTTCTGGTGTCATACTAAGGGGATCAAGTTTCTGTTTGCCTGGGACAACATGGTCGACAGACCACTATGCTTTGCCAGAGATGGCCGGCATCTGTCACCCCTGGGATTCTGGATACTGGCTATGGCTCTTCCTGCCCCATACAGTGCCTTTTTTAGGCAAGGTTCAAGTGACAACTTCACCACCATAACAGGAACAGGCAAGCAAAAATTGAGTGTAATGCTACTTAATGCTAGAAGTCTAAATCTCAAAATGCACTCCCTCGAGGCCCTCCTTAAAATAGAGAACATCAAAATCAGTGCAGTGACTGAAACCTGGTTCTAGGCTCCAGAGAGCACCCCTGCATTACCATGCTATTATTCATACCACACCTTTCGGCCACCTAACCTGGACCGGAACACCAAACGTGAAGGTGTGTCCATATTCATTAAGGATATCCACACCTCCAGGCTAGTTGCTCGGCATAATGCATCCGAGGTTATCCAAGTGCAACTAACTCTGGGCAAAATTGCAATCCAAATTGTAGCTTGCTACAGATCCCCCACCATGCCCCAGGATTCCCACTCCTCTTTTCTTGATATACTGGAAAATATTAGGGTTCAACCAAACACCCTAATATTGGGCGATTTCAACTACCCCACCATTAACTGGGAAAACTACTCATGTACCAACTCCTTCACTCAACGCTTTCTGGAATTCATAAATTCCAATTCCCTGGATCAATTTATCCACACCCCCACCAGGGGCAACAATATCCTAGACCTGGTCATTACCAACATGAGTGACCGGTGTTCCCCACCTGAAGTCATCTCCTCATTGGTCCGATCCAACCATAAGCTAATCCCCCTCAATATCCACATCCCACCCCCACCCCACCTCCATTAAGGAAATCATGGTAAACAATTGCTCCAAAGCCAACTTCATGCTTCTTAAGACAGTAGTGGCGAACTTCATGACACCCATGCAGATGGACAGTACAGGTATGACTGCTGAATCCTACACAGATGCACCCTATAAGCACTTACACGAGTGCATGGATCATGCTATCCCAAACAGAACCAAGACACTATCCTCCAAAAAAGGAAGCCAATCTTGTGGTCCCCTGCCATAAAGAAACTCTACAACAGAAGGAAGAAACTGTTGCAAAAGAGAGTAAAATCCCCTGAGTGGAGGAGCTCCCTGGTCAGCCTCGGTAAGAAGCTGAGATCCCTTATAAGATCCTCCAAAGCTAGTTACGAAAACAAAATTGCCACTGATTCTAAGGACAACCACAAAGCATTCTATAGCTATGTCAAGAATCTCTATGGCAACATGCAGGTCTGCTCTGAGTAACAGCACAATGGCATGAAAATTACAGAATCAACTGATATTGCCAACATCCTGGCAGATAGGTTCAGTGCTAACTTTACCCCCCTCTCACCCCCTAAAGGGCCCATAACTATACAGGAAGAATGCAGATTCCCTGTAATCACAACTATGCAGGTAAAAGCTGCACTCTCTAAAGCCAAAAACACAGCATCCATGGGACTGGACAACATCCCCGGCTGCATTTTACATGAATTTCAAAATGAACTGGCTCCCCACCTTAGCACCATATTCAATTAGAGTCTCACATCAGGCTTTGTGAACACTGGTGCACAGCAACAGTTATCCCACACCACAAAGTTGGAGTCACCACTGATCCTGGGAACTATCGCCCTATTAGCCTGACGAGCCTGATCTGTAAGGCCATGGAATGTATCATCATGGAACTCGTAAAGACATTGGTAAACTCCAAACTCTGGACCCCACCCAGTTCGGGTTTGTGAAAGGCAGATCATGCCTCCTCAACCTGATCGACTTCTTTGAGGCAGTCACCAAAGCTGCAGACAAGGGTAAGGTGGTTCACACAGCCTATTTTGACCTTGCCAAGGCTTTCGACACCATCCTCCATTCTAGAATTATAGCTAAACTCACTAAACTAGGTATAAATCCCTATGTCACAAGATGATTGCCAATTGGTTCACTGACAGAACCCACACTGTAAAAGTTGCAGACTCCAAATCTGACTTCAAACCAGTGACAAGTGGAGTACCACAGGTTTCAGTCCTGGGACCTCTCCTGTTTGGTATCTACTTCTCTGAAGTACAGGCTAACACAGAAGGCCTTTGGCTAATGAAGTTCACAGATGATTGCAAACTAGGAGCCATAGTTAAGTCCCCCAAATGATGTGGACACACTGAGACAGATGCCTGGTGTCAGAGCCATGGCCTCAAGCTCAATGCCAAAAAGTGCATTGTCATACCCTTTGGTAAAAACTCTGTACGCATGAATTACCACATAGGCAGCAGTCTACTTAACGCCAAATGTGTGATAAGAGACCTGGGGACCCAGGTGGACAGTAGTTTCTCCTTTGATAATCACATCGTCACAGTAGTCAGGAAATCCTTCTACGTGGCATACTTCATCACAAAAGGGTTCTCATCAAGGAAAAAAGAGGTCATTGTCCCCCTCTACTCAACACTCATTAGACCCATTATAGAGTACAACGCCCCTTTTGGAATGTACCTCAAAAGTCATCTGCCACAGCTGGAAAGGCCACAGAAGTATCTCACAAAGAGGATTACTGGCCTCAAACAGATGCCGTACACTGACCGTCTGAAAAAACTCCAGCTTTACTCAATAGCATATCGCCTACTCCAAGGTGATCTCTGCCTAACATATAAAGCTGTCAAGCCCAGAGCTATTGGACATGCTACATCTGAAGAAATCCCAATCCTTCCAAGCTACACACTCTAGGGACCTAAACCTTGTCACCACAATAAACAGGACATGCTGGAGTGATAGATTCCTGTCCCAGAGACTTCCCATACTCTGGAACAAGCTACCCATCTATGTCAAACAAAGTTCCTCATTAGCACTCTTCAAGAAAAATCTGAATAAGTGGATGGGAAGTGGGAAATAAAGCCCAGGGATCACTTCTCTGGCTCTGCTTGACAGGGGCACAGGAAAATAACTTTCTTGGGTGGCGTAAGCCAGGGAACCTTTTTGGCTAGGCTTATATAGACCCTAGGGCCAATAACCTAGTACCTACCTATGAACCTATGAAAATATTCAGTTGGGGAAGGAGTAAAAATATGAAAATGAAAATTTAAGAAATATTTCCCCCAAACTTAAAAAAGGAAAATCAACTATTTCAGAGTAGTTTCAGTAAATGTGAACAGTATTACTAACACACTGTAAGAAGCGTAGGGATATGGGAAAGCTGTGCTAAATGTGATGTGTCTGGTCTTCTTTTGACGATGTAAGATTCCTGACAAGTAAATAAAGGCTGCAAACAGAAAAATGGTGTGGTAGAAATAGAACATGGAACTTAGGAGGTGGATGTTGTTCTGGTGTGGCTGTGTAAAAAACTGTGAAGATATTAAATGCAATGTTGGTAACAATGGGAAGGGTAACTGTTGCAGATATGAGGTAGACAGAAAATGGTTATATAAGAATGGTATTATATGTATATATAACTAGCAAGGAAAGAGAGAAGTTGTTTCATCAAATATTAAACAATGTGCTGGTTAACAAGAAAATTATAATTGCAGCAGACTTTAACTGTGATTTAAGGGAAAATGCAAAACAAAATACAGAAAGTGATAACATGTGCTAAATACATTTTGTGGAACAAAACAGATTTATAGAAAGGGGCGGGGCACTTGGATCTAGACTTGTCATGGTTACTTAGTTACCTATCTGGAAGGCAACAAGACTTTAAATGTCAACAAACATACTTATATTTTCAACCAGTTACTGCAGGTGTCCATCAGTGCTCTATCTTGCATCTTCTCCTATTTAATACATTTATTAATAACCTCCACACCTCCTCTCACTATGCTTTAAGTCAGTATGCAAACAACTCAACTTTAATATGTGTAGCTTCAACATTAAATAAGCTGCAAGACATTACCCAAAAATCTTTCTCTTCTTTAGAAACCTGGCTCAAATTATCAAACCTCCTATTAAACCCCCAAGAAAACTAAGTTAATGCTTTTTATCTCATTTTCTAAAATCAAAAGCAATCCTTCCCCATACAGTCAACAAATAATACTGTTGCTAAAATGTAATTCACAGTAAACTTCTAGGCATTATAATAAATGACAATATCAGATATGACCAGCAAATACTGCACGGTATTAAATATACACAACAGAAACTAGGAACCCTTTATAGGATCAATGGATTCCTTATAGATACTGCAAAAAAAAACTGTAGCCACCGCCTTCTTATTGCCAATTCTCTTATACACTGCTCCTATCCTAACAAACTTAAACAATAATCAAAGAAAGAAACTTGCCTCCTGCTACAATAAAATAGCTAAATTTGCCATCAGTCTCTCTCATAGGCTCCACTACTATAGCTTAAAGCAATTAAAATGGCTTGAACTGCATAACTATCTAACATATTCACAAAAAACTTCCAACACACAGATTTCATTCATCATCCAGAAAAAGCCCTGCACTAAAAAACTGTCTAGCAAGAGACCAATTCTTACTACTCACAGACTTTCGGCTTTTCCCGGTTAGGGGTTGCCACAGCGGAACTCCGGTCCACTCCTGATTGGCAGAGGATTTTTACAGTGCTGAGTTGCCAGCCTGACGCTCAACCTTCAACAAAGGCACACCCATTCACACTTGCACCTACCTGCATGTCTTTAATATCACTCGACCATGGGGAGAACATGCAGACTCCACAAAGAAGGTGCTCCAGCCGAGAATCGAACGGGAGAACCTCTTGCTGTGAGGCGACAATGCTAAACGCTGCACCACCGTGGCTGTTTACAAAACTTTGGAATAGTATCCCCACACAAATAAAACTCTCTCACAAACTCAATAGTTGTAAACCATTTAACAACATCTTAACCAACCCTGGTCCTGCACATGCTCAACACCAGGTTAAGACCTTGTTCATAGGTTCATAGGTTCATACTAGGCTATCTGCCCTAGGGCATTTATAAGCCTAGCCAGAATGTGTTTGGCTTTCGCCACCCATTTTAAATTAATTTTGCTATGCCCTTTTTTTGAGGTTAGTATACTGTGCCTCTGTCTAACAGTGACACAGAAGTCATACCCGGGGTAAACCTACGATCTCCCATCCACTCATCAAGATTCCTCTTGAAGAGAGTTAATGAGGGACTCTGCCTAACCTGGACTGGGATTTTATTCCAGAGTGAAGGGAGCCTCTGGGTTATGAATCTGTCCCTCCAGCATGTCCTATTTATTTCAGTGCTGAGGTTCAAGTCTCTCAAGCGTGTAGCTCGATAGGATTTGAATTTTCTGAGGTGCAGCATGTCCATTAATTCCGGGTTGGACATGGCTTTATACGTCAGGCACAGATCGCCTCTGAACAGGCGGTATGCCACTGAGTAGAGCTGGAGTTTCTTTAACCGGGCAGCATATGGCATCTGTTTGAGCCCTTTGATCCTCTTGGTGAGGTACTTTTGGGGTCTTTCCAGTTGCTGCAGGTGTCTGGTAAGGTACATCCCAAAAGGGGCATTGTACTCAATTATGGGCCTGATGAAGGATGAGTAAAGAGGCACGATGACCTCCCCTGATCTAGATGTGAATCTCTTCATGATTAGGTGGGCTATATAAAATGTTTTTCTAACCACTTTGGCCACGTGGTTGTAAATGAGAGATTGCTATCAACTTGGGTCCCCAGGTCCCTAATTACTTCTTCTGTACTTAATGGATTACCACCTATGTGGTAATTTGTGGGCACTTTGTTTTTGCCAAAGGGGATGACTATACACTTTTTGGCGTTTAGCTTGAGGCCATAGCTCTGGCACCAGTTGTCTGTTTCTATGAGGCCCTTTTGGAGGATGCTTGTGTCGGCTGGAGAGTCGATTATGGCGCCCAGTTTGCAGTCATCTGCAAACTTGGTCAGCCACAGTCCTTCCGTGTTGGCCTGTACCTCCGAGAAATATATACTGAACAAGAGAGGTCCCAGGACTGAGCCTTGTGGGACGCCACTTGTAACTGGTTTGGAGTCTGACATGGCTCCAGCAATTCTAACCATGTAGGTTCTGTCCTTGAGCCAGTTTGCAACCCATCTAGTGACATAGGGGTTTATATTTAAGCTGGTGAGCTTATCTATAATGCCCGAGTGGGGTATTGTATCGAAGGCTTTTGCAAGGTCCAGGTAGGCTGTGTGGACCACCTTCCCCTCGTCAATGGCCTTGGTGACTGTTTCATGTGATACTCTCCTTAAACAGAATACTCTCAACATCTCACTGAAATGACAAAACAAGTTTTATACATAACTGCTGCCTGTACAATCCAATAAGTTCCATGTGGGCTTTCTCTTTAGTAACTTCTACCTCTTTAAAATCATAGACTGTTTAATTGTAACTAATACTGCATGCGTATAAATGTAAATAGAAATGTAACTACTCTGTGTTTAAATGTAAACTAAGGAGCTATAATACAATGTAAACAAATGAAGCTTTTCTCTCCAGGCCTCTGCTGAAAATGAGTATTCCCAATCCAGCTTTTCCAGTAAAGCAAGATAAATAACAAAAAGAATAAAACTAGATTATTTTGTATTAATGCAATTGCACTCCACATACCTAACCTGCTTAATACATAAATACTTTATAGCACACAAAGTTTGTTCTTCCTTACACACTACTGATTAACCCTATGTATTGCCTTCATGCTAATGCTACCTCTATATCACTTTCAGAAGATTTAAACTTCTGTATTAATTTAACTCATGCTAATATTCATGCATAAAGAACTCATCCATGCTAATGTTACTTCTATATCATTCTCAGATGATTTAAACCTCTGTATTAATTTAACCTTGTACTACTGTTCTCAACCACTAAACATGTCAATATGCTTTACATAGTTTTTGCTATTTTGTATGTAAAATTTGCTTAGTTTGTTTCTGTTTCCACTATGTGTTGTACTTCATATTATGGAGCTTGTACTATGTATTATCGGAGCTTTTCTCCCCGGGCCTCCACTGAAAACAGGCTCTTTGAGCCCAGTGGACCTCCCCGGTCATCAAACTGGAAATAAATAAATAAAATAAATATTACTGGAAGGTCTGGGGGCAGCAGATGGCGATACATTTGCAACAGGGTTTTTTCAGACCATTTAGTAATATGGATGGAGGTGATGGAAGAAAGACAGCATATTAAAATATGAAAGTGAATAAAAGGAATAGATGAGATATTATGGGATGAAACTGGAGAGAGGAAAGTATTGAAGTTATACTAGGATCCGATAACCGTGAAGGACTTCAATAAAAACTGGTCTGAATGGTGGACTCAATTTAATAAGTAATGCAAATTATTTTTCTCAATGGCAGGAAGATGTAAGAAAGGAAGACAAAGTGAAGTCTGGAAAGATATATAGAAATGGAAAGACTTTACAGAATAATACAAGATAGTGTCATGATATGAAAAAATACACACAAGAAACTGAGATAAAATGAAGGCATTATTGTTTAGGCAGAAGGGAGCAGGTATTAGCAAATGTTGGTAAAACAGCAAAGGAAGATATTAATATAATGAGGGAAATGAAACATGTAAAAGCAGAGGAAAAATGAACACAAGGGCAAATTGAGCACTGTAGTCTAGCATGTGGAAGTGGGCAGCACAGTGATGCAGCAGTTAGCATTGTTAACTCACAGTCTGGTTTGATTCTCGGTTGGGCTGCCAGGAGGAGTCTGCATGTCCTCCCTGTGTTTGCATGGGTTTCCTCCCACATTCTCCAGACATGCTGTAGGTGGATTGGACATTCTAAATTGGCTTTAGCTGTGAGTGTGTGCCTTCTAAGGAAGGTCGGGCACTGGGATGGCAACTCAATGCCGTAAAACTCTGCTGCCACTTGTTCTGAAGACCGGTAGTCTGTTCTGGTGATGCCTGGTGGGGGAGGCTGAAAGAAGAAGTCTAGCATGTGAAAATAAATATATGAGTATATAAAAGGAAACAAAGTGTGGATGGATGGTAAAAAAAAAATTCAGGATGAATTTGAAAAACAAATTACTATTAGTTATTTGGATGAAGTACCTAGGTAAGTAAATGCTGATTCAGTTTCAGGCCCAGATGGTATAGGATAAAGACTGCACAAGAAAGTAATGGACTGGCGAAGACAGAATTTTTGTAAATGTAGTGAGTGACTGGTTGAAGGAAGGATTTGTTTATGAACAGTGATTTAGTAGGATATTAAAATTTATTTGGAAGAAAGTTGAGAAGAATGAAATAAAAAAATGGATACTGGTCACGCCAAACAAGACAGATTATAGTTAGCTAGCTAGATAGATAGATAATTTTATGAGAATAATGCAGAGGAGAATGGAAAAAGGATAAGAAATATGGAATTGCTACTGGTTTTTAGAGGAATTGTGGATGATGATATAAGTTAAAGTGAGAATGTGAAACTTATGGTAGGTGATATCAACTAAGCATTTGATAAAGTAGAACATTTTTAATTTCTCCACATCTTTTGGGGTTCTAATATCATGATGGGAATAGACCCCATTCCTAAGTACGATTAAAGTTCATGAAATTAGTATTGTTTCAGACTTTGATGTCAGCCAGAAGTGCTCTTCGCAGCACCTGCAATGTGTCCAGGGGTCTTTATTATATAATCACATGCGGACAATGTCGAACGCTCTAATGAGCGAAAATACAGAAGCTCAAAATTCTTATTGTAGAGGGCTGCACCCCCAAAATATATATTCCAACTCCAAGATTACACTACAGAGAGGAAAGGGCAAATATCCAACTCTTCAATGTACTGCTATCTCAATAACGGAACTTCGAGTTCCTGCATTTTTGCTCATTAGAGCGTTCGACATTGTTCGCATGCAATTATATAATATAAACCCTGTGCCCAGTAATAACTCCTCCTGCAATTCATACAGAGTTACATACATTGGTAACATGTCTAAATATGACTGTAGATTATTTTTTTATAAGACCCATTGCTCCTACTACTACTAGAACTGTCTGGGTATCTTTCGTCCACATTGCTCTCATTTCTGCCTGTCAATCCTGACATTTTATGACTTTGTGTCTCTCTGTACACAACACTCTGTAATCACTGGGTGTGGTGATTTCAATGATCAATGCTACTTTTGTCTTCTTTCTGTAGACCACTATATCCAGTTTTCTAGTTCTATCTTTTGAACTTTTGGTAATGGGTGATCCCATGTGATGCAGACTTCATTTTCTATAATGCTTTGTGACTCATGTTTCCAGTGTTTTTCAGCCACTTCAATACCATAATGTTTGCACAATCCCCAGTGCAACAGTCTTGCCACATTATTATGCCTTTCAGTGTACAGTGCTTCTGCCATTAGTGTCACAACCAGCAACAATGTGTGCAACTGTTTCCAACTCTGTTTTACAAAGCCTACATTTGTCTATTTCTCCCACATGTTCAATAGACTTTGTAAACCAGTGTGTGTGTAGCCTACTATCTTGTGCTGCCAATACTAACCTTTCATCTCTTGGTTTGAATTTGCTTCTTCTTATCCATTCCTGTCTCCAATCATGATCAACATGAGGTTCTTCCAGAAGTTTTCTATACTTGCAACTATATTTATGCATTTTCCACATTCCTTGCCTTCTCATCTGGCCCTTCATCTTATATCCTTTCTTTTGCTTTTGGTACATTCAGTTGTTGCCTGATTTTTATCTTCTTCGGGTTTGACTTCTATTCCTGCTTGACGCCAATATGCTTTTGCTAGATTAATCAGCGAAGTCATCTTAGATTTATTCTCCTCATGTTTCAAAACTTTCGCTACATTTAGGTCTGGTGAGGTCAGTAGATATGTGTGCAGTCCCACAATTGTAGATCTATACATTTAATCAATTTCAAGGAGATCCATACCTCCTTCGGAATGGAGAATATATAATCTTGGTATTCACTGATTTTTATAAATAATTTGGTGAGCATGAAGCATCCTTCTTGTTTTCCAGTGTAATCTAGCCAACTTTTTTTGAGCCAGTCAGTCATTCTAAAACTGTAAGTTAGGACAAGAAGAGTAAATTGGTTTATAGTTTAAATTTTGCTCCTAGATGCCGTCAGTGTTTTCAGGATTAATTTAAGTCTTCTAAGTATTCCTTACAAAGTTTTATTTGCATTCATTCATGTTTTATTGTTGACCTTCATCAATTCCCAAATATTTATACACTCCTTCTTGCTCAAGTTCTTTTATATCACATTTTTGTCTCAAACTGTTTTCTTAGTGTTGCAGTTTTCCTACTTTAAAGGTTGCTTTTGCAGATTTATCAAGACCAAATGTCATTCTTATATCATTTGAAAAAGTTTTGACAACTTGCATTTGTGCTTTCAGTTCCTCATCTGATTAGCTATACAGTTCTAAATCATTGACAAAGAGAAGATGAGAAGTTTTTTTACACTTTGTTGTTTTCTAGGAGCCAAATTGTAGCCATGGCGTAAGCTGTTAAGTAGACAGCTTAATGGGTTAAGGGCAAGACAGAATAGCAGCGGTGACAGGAGTCACCCTGGAATGTCCCCCTTTGAATTTTTATCGCTGGGATAATAATGTGTCCTTTATCATGGCTTAATTGCAAAGTGGTCTGCCACTGTTTCATGGACACTGTAATGTAGGTGATCAGTGTAGGGTGTATCTTACACATTTTTAAGCACTCTTTTATCCATGAATGCAGGATACTATCAAATGCGTTTTTGCAGTCAGTCCATGCCATACTCAGATTCTTCCCTGTTTTACAGTTCTCCACTATAATTTTAACAACAAATGACCCTTTGTTCCATATGACTTTCTTTTATTGCCCTTTTGTTCTATTGCCACAATTGAGTTTTCTTCTAAATGACTATAAACTTTGTCGGCATCAATTCCAGTGTATAGTTTATACATTTTCCGAAGGCAAGTTATTTGTCTATAATTTTTAGGGTTGCTAGCAGGTTCAGTCTTAAGTAGAAGCATTGCTTTTCCTGCTGTTAGCCAGGTTGGTGTCTGTTTGGGGTGCACATATAAATAGTTCTTACTCATGGCTAAATCTTCATGCAAAGATGTTAATGCTATTAACCACAAGTTGGATACTGCATCTGCTCCTGGGGTTTTCCAATTATAGGCTTTTCTTAACTTTGTTTTAATCTCTCTGGCTGTTGCTTCATCTTATTTCATATCCTGCACCTTTAAACTTATTATTATTTATTTTACTTCTTCTATCCATTTAGCATCTTTGTTATGTTCCACAGGATCTTCATAAATACATTTCCAAAATATATCTATTTCTTCTTTTTTTTGGTGGTATTTCAATTCTTTTTACCTTGTTTGCCAATTCTCTATAAAACTTTTTGGGTCATCCATAAATTGCTTATTTTGTACTTTTCCTTTAAATTTATCTGTGCATCTTCTAAGTTTTTCTGCCTGTGCTGAGATTTTTTAGTTTGTTATTTGTGATAGTGCATAATAGAACCTGATCTGTTTAATACTGCACATTGCTTTTATCGTGTTTATCTTTGTAAGTATTTTTGTTGATCTGTTCCCTCTTCTACACTCTTTTATCAGTTATACTTCTTGTCTTAATTGCTTTATAGTTTTCTGTATTTGATACTTCCGTGATGGTATTTGATTTCTCCCCTTCCTTTCCCTCACTACCCTGTGTTCTTGTGGTAGAACTTTACCAGTTATTAATTTAGCTGCACAGTAATATATTCTGTTTACTTCTATCACGTGGGTCTCAATGAACAGTCCTAATTACTATGTTCATTTGTTTTATCAAATGTCTGGCTTTTTGGGTTTTATTGACTTTCTGCAGTCTAGTTCTTTCATTGATCTTAATATGTCTATCTGTCTCTAATAAATCAAGCAACTCTTCTCTTAGCTCATTTTCTTCTAAAGTGAGGGCACATTTTTTGTTTTCCATTTCTTGCGGACATTGTATAGAAAGTTCTATAACATCTTCTTGTGGCACATTCTCTTCAGTTTCATCCTGTGCCATCCGTTACTCTGTCATATGGGAACTTACTGGCCTATCACTCCTCAACATTGACTGCATCAGAGTTTCCAGACTTTCCTGTTCCTTCCATTGCTGTCCAGCTTCAGGTGAACATTTATACTGGTTTCCTGTAGAAGGCTCCAAAATATCTTCATATGGCACCTGACCAATTGCTTCCTGTTCCACTGGTTTCCCTTTAATTTGGATGTCCATTGCTCTATCCTGTTGTGGTGCTTTCTGAATTAGATTTTCTACACTGTATCCTTCACTTTGCAGGTCCTCCATAACCTCAGTTTCTATTTCTTTAACTTCTCCATTACCAATCTCCTTTTCTACTTTCCCTCTTTGTCTTCTTATTTTTTGTATTGCAAAGTTTTCCATGTTTGGATTCTTTGTCTGTATTTCTCTTCAAATAACTTTGGTGCTGATCTTTTCGTATTGATTAGTTTTGCTTTCTCCTTTGCATAGATATCACACCATATTAAATCTCTTTTTCTTTCCCATGTCCATATTTCTTCTTCAGATGTCTCCTAATCTTCCTGTTTCCCCTTACTTTGGGGACTCGTTCTATCATGCTATGATGTAACCTGTGTTAGACTTCTACTCCAAATCCTTCACTTTGCAGGCACTCCATAACTTCAGCTTCTATTTTTTAACTTCTACTTTACCAATCTTCTTTTCTACATTCCCTGTTTGTGATATTTTTTTTATTGCAAAATTTTCCATATCTGGATGCCTTTGCCTGTATTTCTCTTTGAATATCTTTGGGGCTGCCTTCTTTATATTGATTAATTTGGCTTTTGCCTTTGCATAAATATTGCACCATATCAAATCTCTCTCTCTTTCTCACGTTCATATTTTTTTTTATACTTTTCAAAAATCTCTAGGTTTTGTTGTTTATATTTTCGCACTTTCTCAGATTCTTTTTTTTTTTCCAAACAGATCAAAGGCTCTTCATCTATATACTGTTTTTCTCACAAATCTGTTGTATTAATCAACACAGATTTTTATTTGAAGCATATGGCAGTTTTTCTTCTGGCAGTTTTTCTTGTGGAAGTATTTTTCTTTCCTCTAATTTCTCTCAATATTTTTGTACATCTTGTGTCTGGAAATTCTGGGCTTTTTGAATAACAGTAACAATACATAATTTATTTCTTATCCCCAATAGTCCACTCTATCGTCTTTATGCTCTTCTTTGGCCTATCAGTTTTTTGTGATTTTTGTGGACTGCTACTTCTTTCTACAATGGGGGGGGGGCATCCTCCCCCTGGGCCTGGCTTAGCCCTATTGTAGGACTGTGTCCTTATTTTGAGGATTCTACATTGTCATTTTTTTCCAGTCCTAGCACCAGTGCGATTACCATGATTGGGCACTTTTTTATTCTGGGTCTTGTGCACCCAGCTATATTTTTAAATTTTGACCTACTTCTTTCCATGATAATATAAATACAGTCTATATACAGTAGGACATGATGCTTTCTGAGATGTTATGGAGAAGTATGAAATAGGTAATAGAATTAAGAGTGTGTGTATGTCAGCATATCAAAATAACACAGTGAGAGTGTTAGTGAATTTGTGGCTGAGTAAAGAAATACGCATAGTGTGGTATAAGATAAGGATGTCCTGTGAGTGGAATATTATTTGATAATGAGTGAAGTAGCTTATAAAATGAGGTGATATTTCCAGTACTTCTGACATACATGTACAATATAATTGTAGTTGCTAAGAAGAAAATATGGATGATGGATGTGGTGCTTTGATTGAATGGATGTTTAAAGGAAACCTTGAACGACCTTGAATAAAGATAAAAGTAAGGATTTGTGTGATGTGTAGAAAAGTCGGGGTTGTGTATTTTTCAATGAATGAGGTGTCTTTGCTTGGAAAAATATTTGGTAAAAAATTATGTTGTTAATGATGCAATGGAAGAATTTGATAAAAGAAATTAAAAAAAGAAATGTGTTCTAGGAAAAGGTTTATTTGGTGAATTCTGTATTAATGGGAAAATAGTATATATACCAAATGTTTATATAATCCCAATGATATTGTGCAATTGGTATTTTCTATCACATGGAGTTTAAGATTAATCTCAGTGTAAAAAAAAGTCTTGTATATGAGTGAACGTGAAGGAGGATTGAGGTTACTAAATCCAGTTGTTCATTCTGCTTCTTTAAACTTGTATATAGTACTAAAGTGGGGAAAGAAATACAACAAGAAATTCATAGAGAGAATGTTTAAATATAACTACAAAAAGCTGTGAAGATGGAAAAAAAAAGGAAATAAATGAAGAAATTAAAAATTATCAAGAAAAATTATTAGCATGGAAAATAAAATGTGATAATATACAGAAAGATACAAGGATGTGTTATAATAATGTGGAGAAACAATATTATTATATAAATCTATGAGAAAATTTAGCAAAGAAGTGATTAAACCTATTAAAGTCTGGAAAAAAGTGGTGCGACAAGATAATAGAGTGTCCGGATTTCCTATGGAGACTGTTAATAAATAAGGTACCAGTAAACGAGAATATGCCATACAAAAAGAAAGTTGAGAGAGTCCATTTATTTTGTGGGAAAGAAGAGACAACTGAGCACTTTTTGAACTGTAAGAGTAGTGAAACTGTGGAAAAAGTTGTGTGAAGAACATTTTTTGAGAATATTAATGACACAAACAGTATAGATATGTATTATAGGGATTATGTATGGCTATTATGAGAACAAGAGGGAATGAGTGAAGGGTAGATAAGAATTTATTTTATGTAATATAGATTATTTGGAGCAAAGGACTGAATTAAATTTCAACAGAAAATGGATTTTCACGGACATATTGTGAAAAATTAGATTACCATTTTGGAAGGATTGGGGTCAACTATGGAAGAATAACATTAAATATGCACATTTTGTAAATATGAAAATAATGTTTTTTAGTGTTGTGTAAAATAAAGGACCCCTTCTCTTTCCAATAAGTGCTGTGGGATCTTTACACCCACCTCTCCTACCACCAGTTCAGGCAGTTGAGGCCTCAGTTTAGCAATCCTTCTACATAAAATGGGAATACAATCCGCAGCCTTCTGAAAGATATGTGAGTGCGCAACCTATTGAATCACTGACACCAACATCTTAACACTTTACGGTCACAATACCGAGTCAGAATTGATAAAATCAGAGTTGTTGTGGCATTTCCTCACTATTTCACAAAACAGAAAGAAATATGAATTCATTTTAAAAAGAGTAATAGATTGTCAGCACCTTCATGCAAATAATATTGGCAATGAATAAATATTGAATACAGTTCTTGCATTTGAATGATTTGCAAATGTAAATAGAGCCGTGCATCCATGTAAGTTATCCTACATGTTGCCTACAACATTTAACTTCAGTTCTCCAGCTTCGGCATGTTAAGAATAAAACACTGTTACACTGGCTATGGGTTACTGCTTATGATACAGAGCAGTGCAGGCATACGTTGTAACTTATGGGTTGTTTAAATAACTTTTTAATGTTTGTAAACAAGATATGAAACTTCAGCAAGTTAGTATACATGTGGAATGTACAAGTAGCTCTTTCTGGATGAGACACCAGAATCTCTTTTGTACATCCAGTATACCCAACTTCCTCTATCTTATCACTGAGAGTGTCTATCTACTGTTTTGACTTTTTCATGGGGTTTTGCTTGCCCTTTTCTTTGACTTCTGTTTTATGTTCTTTTTCATGTACAACACCACCTCATATCATCCTTCGTCCATCTTTTATTCATGAATAACCTCCTGAATAGGCAACTCTATTTGTGTCTTCTGTAGGAAAAGCTTTTTGTTCTGCTTCCTGCTTTCAAATCAAAGTTATTAATATCTAAATTCACTATACCTTGCATATTTACTGAGATGTACTTTTTCTCACCTAGCTCTGAATGCTCCATCCTTGCATAGACCTGGCCTCTCTACTAAAATTCACCATCGTCTGGCCAGCCCAAACTCGTCAACTTATCCACCGCTTCAGAGCATCACTACAAGATCTGATCTGTCCCTTTGTCAGTGTGCTGATTGTTAGCACTAGTAATATTCATGAAATTGCTCACTATTACCCAATATACTGATAGCTTCCTGCCACACACTTAACCCTATTCAATTCCAAATCAGTTATACCTTCTGATACATCATTGTGGTATACATGCCCCATAATAAACAAACATCTTTTTTCCTTGGCAATCTCCTTAGTCACCTCCTCTTTTTCCTTGGCAATCTCCTTAGTCACCTCCTCTTTTTTCCCTAGCAATCTCCTTAGTAACCTCCTCTTTTTACTGGGCAATCTCCTTAGTCGCCTCCTTCTTTTCCTTGGCAATCTCCTTAGTCGCCTCCTCCTTTTCCTTGGCAATCTCCTTAGTCGCCTCCTCTTTTTCCTTGGCAATCTCCTTATTTGCCTCTTGTCATTCCTTTCTAAGTCAGAAGCCTGACTCTGACCTCACCGTCAACTAATCTGTACTTTTACATTGCTTTAATTCTCCCTGATATCAGCATTTCCAGTAGCTCAAATCATCTTCTGTTGCCAAATACTGGTTCTCATTTTCTTCACTTTGTTTCATGATGTGTGTGAAAACATTACATTCTCTGTGTCAAAATTTGTTGTTCTATCCAACTACAGTTACTTCTGAACTGGATTGTTTTGAAAATTAACTACCTTATGTATTGCATTAAAACATATAAAATATATTTTTCTTTGTAAACTATTTCTTATGTAGTACTTCTGGTCAAAATATTCTATTTGTAATGGAGCTTTTCTCCCTGGGCCTCCACTGAAAATGGGCCATTGGCCCAGTCAGACCTTTCTGGTTAACACATTTAAAATAAAATAAAAACACATTTAAAATAAAATAAAAAAATTAAATAAAAATAAATGCCATAATACTTCTCATCTACAATCAGCTTTTCTGTCAAATTTCTCTTCCTGTTGGCCCCTTTTTGTCTGCTTAAGTCCTGCCCTCTGTGGGATGCTGGTTCCTGTATGGGGGTTTCTTTTCATTGTTCTTTGTACCTGTCCATCCACCATGGCTCTCTTTTCTTGTCATCTCTTTCATGGTTACATGTCCCACATCCTGCCTTCACCTTTCTCTGCGTCACCAAAAATGCCTGTATTTCTCTCACAACCTGTCTTGATGTCCTCCTATCATAGTTCATATTATTTATAGGTTCATATTCATAGGTTAGTACTAGGCTAACTGCCCTTGTGGGCTATTTTAAGCCTAGCCAGTTACCCCCCCCCCGTAAGAATCAAACCCTGTACCTTGTGTCTGTAAGGCAAACACCTTAACCATTATGGCACCATCCCACTTTTATAATGATGACATAGCTTCTCAGTTTAATCATATTCATATCCTTTACCATTCTTCCAGTTATCACTTCCCCTACCATGATGTCAAAAGGTCTCCCTGCAGCCTATTGCTATTCAGTTCTCCTCAGCCTTTTCTCTGATGTAAAAGTCATTTACCACCTCTGGCTCCCACATTGTTAATCCTGATCCCCCATTCTCCTGTACAATCCATATGCTCACCCACCGGAAGCTTCTGAACATAAACCAATGGCTGACATACTGAGCACTTTACGTCTCTCTCATATCCTCGGCATTCAGCATGTACAGCTTCCATTCATAGTATTTATTCTTGAATACTTTATGTTTCTTTTCTTTTTTTGTAATTTCTATTAACACCTACATAAGCCTTTCTACCTCAAAATCTATATATAATCTGCAAATATAATGTCAGACAGGTAATTAGCCAATAGGAAATTAGAGCAGCAAACAATGCATTTCTCAGGCACATTAAGAAAATGTGAACCAGCCTGTCTCCATACTAGATGAAGCAAATTTATAGGTGCAAGCATCTCACACCTAATTCTGTCCATTGTTCATATCCCAGAATTGGGCGGCCGTGGTGGTGCAGCGATTAGCATTGCCACCTCACAGCAAGAGGTTCTCCGGTTCGATCCTCAGCTGGGGTGCCTTCTGTGCGGAGTCTGCATGTCCTCCCTGTGGTCGTGTGGGTTTCCTCCAGGTGTTCTGGTTTCCTCCCACATCCCAAAGACATCCTGCACGGGATTGGACACTCTAAATTGGCCCTAGGTGTGAGTGCATGCATGTGTGTGCCTTCTGTGGAAGGTTGGGCGCTGAGCTGGCAACTTGACACCTTAAAACTCCACTGCCAATCATGAGTGGACAGGTGATCCGCTGTGGCAACCCCTAACTGGGAAAAGACGAAAGAAGAAGTTGTTCATATTCCAGAATTCTTCCAAAAACTATGGTCGTTTCTTCATTAACTCTCAAATTGGAATCAAAAATATATATATATAAGTTTATTGAAGATGATTAAATGATGGGGAAGACTTTTTGTTCAGATGTTATACCAGCTACATTTCTGCTATATAAAGGCATTCTAAGACCATAGAAGGAGGGTGCAAGGGTGATGAGTGGTGGAAAAGGAATACATGGCCAAGCCCAGTGCTTGTGGGTGATTCCCTTATTTGAATATTTCAAACAGCCCAAAGAGGGTTTCCCAACTCAGCCCTCATGGATCCTCCCATTAAGTTTACAATTCATTAGGCATTTGTTCAGGTAAAGGAGGAAAACATTTACTACAAAATGTTTATATTTACAAAACCTCACATTGTTTTACCAGTCAGGAAGAAAACCCAAATAATAAGTAAGTCTTTTGAAATACTTTTGCATAAGCTTCATCAGGTTCAACTGAAATGTGGGGAAAAACTGTCAGTTTTATAGCAATATAAAGCCCACTTTTATGAGGTGAGTGAGGCCGTTTTTCTCACATTACCTTCATATGTAAATTATTTATTATCTCAGATCTTTCTTTTGCAAAACCCTATTCTTACATTTGACTAATTTATGAGATACATTAAAGGAGAAGCTCTGCCCACTTTTCATTATCATCATCAGCCCCCTTATTCACATTTTTTCTACATGGGGTCAGGGTATCATGTTAATTGTTGCCAGCTATCTTGATTTAATGCCACACTCCTACCTTCTTCAACACTCATGCCTGTCTGTAACTGATGTTCTTTCATACAATCCATCCACCTTTTTGCTGGACATCCTCACTTCCTCTTACCTTCTTCCTGTCTGTCCCAAATCTTCCTCACCAGGTTTTCTTCTGCTTTTTTGCATGTATCCAAACCACAGTAATCTGTTTTGTTTGCTCTTTTCTGAAATTGGAGCTGCTTTGGCTTCTGCTGTTATGCCTTCATTTCTCCATCTGTCCCACAGTGTGCATGCTACCTCCCTTCTCAGGCACTTAATTTTCATCATCTGTATCTTCTTTATCTGTTCTGCCTTTACTGCCCAGGTTTCTGTACCATACAGTAGTACTGGTCACACCACTGTCTTGTATGCCTTACTTTTCAGCTTCTTTGGCATTCTTCTGTCATAGACTACACCTGACACTCTATGCCAGTTGGCTGCAGCCCCTCTGATAGCTTTGACCTCTTCATTCACACTTCCCTTCTCCTCAACCACCCCTCCCAGATACTTGAAGTTGTTTGTCTATTCCACTATCTTCCCTTCTATATCTATTCTCGGCTTCTTCTGATTTCCCCAATTTGCTGCCATTACCACTGTCTTATCTGTGCTAAGTTTTATCCCATGTGTCTTCAGTTTTGCATTCCTTTCTCCTATCCTTTGCTAAAGTTCTAGCTCAGAGTCAGCCTGTAATGCCACATTGCCTGCATACAGCAACTTTGTTGATCTGTCCCTTCTGACCTGTTTGCTAATATAGTCCATCACCAGTATGAACAGCAGTAGACTCCGAGCTGAACCCTGGTGTACACCCACTCCCACTGGAACCCCTCTGTGAGGCCAAACACTGTTTGCACTGTTTGCACTTGAGTCATCGGATCCTTGTACATAGCCTGCACTAATTCTACCAATGATTCTGGGACTTCAAACCACCACAATACTGCACAGAGCAGCTTTCTTGGGACCTTGTCATATGCTTTCTCAAAGTCTAGGAATACCCAGTTGGACTCTCTCCTCATCTCTAGCTTCTTCTCAAGTATCTGTCTCAATGCAAACATCGGGTCAATTGTGTTGCATCCTGATCTGAAGCCAAACTGCACATCTCCCATCTTACATTCTACAACTCTGTGTATCCATTTATCAATCACCCTCTCCAGAACTTTCATGCAATGTGATAGGAGTCTGATGCCTCTTTACTGCAGATGTACTCTGTGCCCACTTTTATGGGGCTGATATTAAAATCATTAAACTCTTTTGCTGGCTAACACCTGTCTATCTGTTGGTTTACAAAACAATGCAGTGTCTACTTTTAAGATCTTCAACACCAAATATTGATTTACTGACACTGCAGTACAGCATAAGGGGGAGGGTGGTGCACTCCTGAGTGTGAGAGCCTTATTTTCCTGAGTTGGTGGTAGATCAGGTGGTTGTAAAAGATCCCATGGCACCTAGCAAAAAGAGTAGGGGAAGCTCCCTGATACCCTAGCCAAATTTCCCCTAGTAGTATAAATATCACATTAACAATACCAACAAAGGATGGATAAATAAATAAATAAATAAATAAATAAATAAATAAATAAATAAATAAATAAAATGTTGATAACATTGGCAGTGCCTGCTAATAAGTGGCTTATTTTGCTTGAAATACCACAGATCTTTTTTTTTTTGTAAAGCCTTCAGTAAAGAAGTAACAACTAATATAGAAGATTCAAATACTATGGTTCCTAGTGGCCTGCAAATTGTTAGTGCTATCCGTGAGGGAGAAATTAAATCAGCAAGGTCCACAGTCTGAATCACAATGTAATTATGTATTCTAAAAGACACTACAACCTGAACTGATTAACTGTAGCTTTAAACAGCTGCACATCAACTAAAATTAAACAAACAAGTTATTACAATGCATTAAATGTAATAGTTAAGGTAATACTAAAATAATAAGCTTACTATGTAATACTTCAAAATATATTTATATTTTCTAAATGTTATGCATTTACTATAAAATCAAGAATAAAGTTGGTAGATATAAGCCAAATTATAGTCGACTACTCTGCTAGGTACTAGAATATGTCATGCAAACAGTAGCAAACAACTATAAACCAGCACCAAATCAATTCATTTCAGCTGGACTCATCACAGTTCTTAATAAGTAATCAAAACTAAACAGATAAATCTTCATAATCATATAAATTTCAAACATCACACAACAAACTTATATGAACTGAAGTTGTAGAAATTCACAATGCTCCCAATCTTGCCCTTTCATTTCAACTTCCACAACAAGAGATCCATTTTAGGGGGATAAGAATAAGCTTGTGGCATTGGTCAGTTACTGTAACGCATATACACAAATGAAAATAAGCTATCCATTCTCTACCACTTGATGTAAATCTTTCTTGTATGTAAAACTGTGAATCTTATTTAAAAAGTATCACAAATTACTGAAACTGCTAAATATATGCTTCACGACATGAAAAACGGATTGAGTTAAATAGCTATTATAGTGTTTATTGATCTTGAAATTTAAACAACAAGAGCAAATCCTCAAATTTACTCCATAAAAAGCTGATTGGTAACTTTTGAGGCCCACCTATGCAATTCATATTTTCCTATACACATAATGTTTATACTTTCAAATAAATGTTATAACTAACTGGATTCACATATTTTTTATTATTTAATGGCATAAGGCCCATAAGGCATTCAACAATTTCTAATGGAAAAACAAGAAAGCTGAGCAGTTAAATTAACTGCTTAAGGTTCTAATAATAAAGCTAATGCCTGCTAAAGATACTGCATTTGAAGCCTATTAGTTTAACCTCTTGAGAGAAATTTTATAGCTATAATGCTTATCAGAATGTGTTATATATCAACACAGTCATTTCCTAACATATTTTCTTGATTTAAATGTGTAAGTTACTTTGTATATTTATAGCTATACTTCCTTACTCTATGGGTATGAATTTTAATAACCGATTATACAAACCACTTTTTACTTCATTTCTGGATGTTTTCAAGTAAATGCAATACCAAGAATGTTAATCACTTTAATATCTAGTTATTATCTATAATATCAGGGGACAATTTTAATTATCCTGGTACCAATAAAGTAGTTTGGCAAGTCTGAATTTATTAAATCATATTTAAAGAAATGCACATGCATATGATTACATATTACTATGTGCACGATAAAAAAAAATCCCTATTAAGGTTTAAACACGATATAGAATATCATGTTTGCCTTAGTTAACAAACACAACATGACAGAGTGCATTACTAAGTGCCTAAATTTTGGTTGCATCCAGTTATTGACCATAAGATATAAACAATTTATATGTACATTAAATCAGTTTAAGGCATTTTGATCTCATTTTCACTGTATTTTTCACAGATTTATAATTAAATTTTGAGGTTGAACATCTAATCAGTATAGTCTGACTACTCCTCATGCAGTTTGTGTGTTGTTTGATTTTTTTTTTTCATCTGGATCACTTTTAACTTACTTTTCACTCTGTACTTTGTTTAACCTATGAGATCAGATGAGGCTTTACTTAGAATGGATTCTACACGTGAAAACGATATTATCTCTGTTTAATTCCCATTTTATTTCTCCAATACATCCAGTCTGATGATTCCTTGTTTTGCAGTTTTAACCATGTGCTGCCATTAACTAAAATCATATTTATCTGTTTCTGAACATAAATCTTCTAGTTATTTCCTCAGTCACACCAGCACATCCTTTAAATATGGAAGCCAGTTCATTGCTCTATCTCGCCTTAACCTTGAATGAAGCTCTTTAAACTATTTTTCACTTTTCTGGATAGACAGCTAATTAACTATGGCTTTTAAGGAAGCAGTTATGGATCTGCATACATATTATTTGAGTCAAACTCATTCTTATGTTACATGGTTACTTATTTTTAATTTGTTTTATCATTATCACAATAAACAGCACATAACTGCCCTACACACATGCATTTTTGCCTAAATTATTCATAGCATGAATTACTTAAGAGTTCGCTTGGTAGAGGATTATGTCTATAAGCAGTTAACTGTTTTCTAGTTATCTTAATTTTAAATCCCTCGGTGTCCATTTGTTTTCTATGCAACTCACAGCAAGTCACTTAAATAGAAAGTGCATCTGTCCTGTCAGCATACTTAAACCTATTTTAAATGTTAATAAATAATGAATAGATCATAATTATTGATATTCCTGGTACCAGTATGTTACAAGTCATAGAAAATACATAAGATGTTGATTTGTTTATTATGCAGATGCTATGACTGTGAATTTTATTACTGTTGAATTCCTTTTCAATAGTGCCTCTTGGCCTCATATAATTTATAAAATTGCTTACTATACTTGTGTAGTAATCAGCGGTTATTCTTTAGTTCTGTATTTTATCTTTATTATTGAGTTATATTTCATATGTGGTACTTTGTTTACCACATAGTAAGTGGTCATTTCAAATCAAGTAGTAGCTGCCCTGCATTGTAGGTGACCACTAATAAACTCCTTTGGTACATGCATCATATTTCTGCCCTCCTGTAAGCTCACAAGGGTGCTGTCTGTAGACAATATGCACCACAGATCAAGGCTTGCATGCCACATAATGGTGTGCAAAAGCCTTTTGAAATTCATAAAAGTCATTGCACAATGGGGAAAATTATTGTTGCTGTCCTATTCCATAACATAATGTCAGAACCCCAACTGCCAATTTCACATGTTAACAAACCCAATTTCTAATTATTGGCAAATACTAAATAGTCCATCATTATTATATATGCCCAGTAGAGCAGATTAAAGAGTCCAATTGTGTGGATGGGGGGGTTCCATTTATGGACTCCAGTGGGCACAGTGATGTCACTCTCCTACTAATATCTTGGTGTGTCAGATCAAAAAAACAAAAGAAAACTTTTTATGACAAGAAAATCAGCAAGGGATTCCCTTGTAGTGGAAGCAAACTTGCAACCACTCAACCTTGCATAGCTTGATTGCCCATACAAAAGTGGATCTCTTCATAACCAGAGAATAGTAACAGGTTCACTGTTGTGCCTAATGACTGTGAAGTCTTTATGAATTCTCTTCTTATTTATTGGCAATTTGTTTACCAGGTAGGTGAACTCATCCGCCGACCGATTTCATCCACTACCCAGGCATGTAAATGACTGCAATATTCCGAATGCAGTATAACAACCCAAGATGTAGCATAAGTAACAAAAAGTAAGTGAGAATATAAATACAGGATAGATTTATACATGGGTAAATGAAAATCAAGTGCACATGTGCAAAATGCAATTTACAATTTAAAGAACAGTGCTTCTACAGAGATATAAAGTATCCAAGTACATGTGTAATTTAGTATAAACAGTAAACTTTATTTACATATTGGCAGTTTACGTTGTTGTAATACTTCTTTTTAGTAAGGGAAAATGAATTTAGTTGCTTGTAAGTCAATAGAGGCTAGCTTGTGTTAAGAAAACATTTGTACACACATTCATCCTACAAGTACTTCTTGAGTTTGGATTTCAAAGCACTGAGTTCATTAAGTGACCTAACTGCACTTGTGAAATGGTTTCACGTGACTAAGCCAAGCTTACAAAAGGCTTTCCCATCTACAAAACTGTTGAATCATGGTCTGGCTTGTATGATAATGTCAGCAAGCAAGGCTCTTAGGCTCATACGTCTTAACCTCTTAACACAAGAAATCTAGACAAAGCCTGACATAACTGGGGGACACAAGGCCAAAAATACGGGCACATTTAAAATATTGCTGTTATAAACTTAAAAGCACAGGATTTGTGTTAGGATATAATTTCTGAAAGATATGTAGTCTGAAACTCAAATGCATGTCATTATTTGGTGACTTTAATCATCCCAGTGATTTGTCAAAAAACACAATTTTTATGAGGAACAGACCAAAAATATGAGGCAAAAATCTGGACATTCTGTAAAAATCTGTACAGTTGAGAAATATGCGTAGGCTATAGTTTGGCTCTCTGATTGAAAACATGTTTTTCAGGGGAGGACAATGATCTGAATAAAGTAATTGAAAAGTTAGTATATAAAGTGATAGAATTGCTCTGCCCTGAACTGGTAGTCGTCAACATTTGTGTAAAAGATCTCATTGACGGGTTTGGTTTCTGGTAAATAGTTTAATCTCCAGATTTTACCTTCTGCTACCAGAATTTTATGAGTTTTTTTGCCTTATTAGAGGCAAAAATAGAAAGATCATATCTGAGCGTTGGCATAAAAGGATTTCTGACTATACTTGTCTTTTGAAATGTGTCAAAGAGCATAATGCTAGACTTTCAGTCAGTGAGGAGAACAGGGTTTGTAAGTTATTTTGCAGAACTGAGTATATTTTATTGGATTCTAAGAATACGATATCATCAGTATAGAGAAATAAGTTTAACTATGGGAGTTCATAAGTAAGATAAATTATGAAGCTGGAGAACAAGAGAGACCATAGGACTCAGCCCTTTGGACCTCTGATGTTTGAGGTTGAAGAACTGGAGAGAGAATTGTTGGAGAATACCTCGGAGGTTCTATCCTTCAAATAGCTTTGAAACCGTATTATTGTGTTTGTCCCAAAGGTAAGTCTAAATAGTTTTCTTAACAGGAGGGCATGAACAATAGTTTTAAAGGTTCTTATTATATCAGTGGATAAACTTGTGAGAAGACCTTCAATCAATTTTTATAGATTTTGCGAGTAGAGATCCATTATTGTAATAAAGCCTTTTCTGAAGTCATGCTGTTGGTCACACTGTTAGCCATAAGAGTTTATTTGAATGAAAAGATTCTTGTATAGCTGTGTCTCCAAAAGTTTAGAAATTGGGCATAACTTGACAAAGGCCTATATTTCTTGCTACCCTTGGATAGGAGAATGCTGATAGTATGTTTGAATTGGCTTGGGACAATACTAGTGTTGAGAGAGAGAGATTAAATATATGGGTTAGTCATTTAGCTTTATATGAGGGTACCAATTTAAAAAAAAAATAAGGCTGGGTGTAATATATTGAACTTTGCTCTTGAGTTGACGTCTAATTGTTAAAGATCCTTAGAGATTTTGTTGGCTGAGATTTCTTTGAAACAAAAAGTTGTTAAAAGATCCTGGATAGTGTAGAGTAGATTTTTTTTTTTTTTTGGCAGAAAACATGTTTATAGCATTTTTCACTTTGATTTGGGTCATGCGCTGTTTTGTTTTTATCTGAAATCTGTTTTGTCAGTTGCTTAATTGTTTTCCATAAGTATTTTGGAACACCAGTAAGGCCTTCTTGTTTTATTATGAGGTAGTTTGCTTTAGCAACATTTGTAGCAAGTCTAGTTTCTTTTTTGGGGGTTAACCAGATATAATGCATTGAATCCTTGTCGATGTTTTATTATAGATTCTTAGGTAAGTACTAGGCTAGATCGCCTTGAAGGACATTTTATGCCTAGCCAATTTCCCATTCTGTATGCAATTTAATTATCCCATTTGGTTAGAGATTAGCCTTATCCATCCAGTGGTCAATAATTATATACTAGCCCTAATGAGAATAAGTGGGATCACACCATAGGTAATTTCGGGGGGGCATACATGGAATAAAGCATTTAGGAGATGCCTCTGTCCATTAGTACAGGAAGCAGTCCCGGGGTAAATTTTCTGTTTCCACTCTATAGATCAAAGTTGCGCTTGAAGACTGATACATGCCATAGGGTTGCATTGTAGTCAATGACTGGCCTAATGAGGGCTGATAAAAAGAGGACAATGACATTATTAGATATAGACATAATCCCTTTGTTTATAAGCTGTGCGATACAGAATTTACAGTTTACATACAATTTACAAAATAATTTATATAATAAATTATTATACACAAAATAAAGACGTATTTACAAGTATTGTCTTTTGGTTTCATTTGACTTCATACAGTTGATTTAAGCCAAGGGAAAAATCATGAAATTACAAAAAAAAGTATGATGGGAGACCACCGCATTGTAGTGTAAGGCAACGTGGAAAGGTACAATTCAGCTTACATGTAACCACGTGTACTTGGGATATGCTTATTTACATCACTGCACTGCGAAGTGCTGTCATGCTGCCTAGTACGCACTGGTATACTGTTTACTGATATGCATCGGTCATGAAATCACCATGGGGACTGTAGGCCTTCATCTATCTTGATTCATAGCTATAATTTACAGTAGCCCCTGGCAAACTATTGCACATATAGTAGATTATTGATTCAGACACACATCATGTATGGTATGTCCATGAATATCAGGGCTGCTTAATAACAAGGAAGCTTCTGGAAAATTCTACCCAGTGTCACTGCTTGAGGGGATAATTCTAAAATATACTACACTAGCAGCATGTTGACCCATCAACTTGTTTAGTTCTAGAACAGTGAATGTCCAACTTGGCGGTAGACATGTTCAGAAGAGTGCAAGGCAGAAAAGATGAATAACTAATTGTGACACAAACTCAATTATTATTTTATTTATTTGTTATTTATTTACTAAGTAAGTCTGACTTGGCCTAAAAGTGCTCCCTTTTAGCAGAAGCCTAGGAAGGAAAGCTCCACAATTAAAAGGTTTAGAAAACTGTAATGAGAAACCAAATATCATCATTTAAATTGCAGAGTATTACATATAACAGGAGTTGAATGGAGCTGAAATGTGATTCAAAACATTATGTTAGAAAAAATATATGTGATCATATGACATGATAGTTGTACATTTTATAATTTGAATACAATACAGGCAAGACATTACAATTAAGGCAACTACAGTGCATATAAGGCAGTACAAAAAACTGGGTAAGTGAGGTGTGAAGAAAGAGGAGGAACAAGAAAGACGGGATTATAAGAGCAATCAGGCAAATTAATGGAAAATAATGGATTTCAAGGGAAAAAAGTACAATTAAGGCTATTATAGTATAATATTATAATAATATTCTGTAGATAATATTTTATATATATATATATATATATATATATATATATATATATATATAGGTTTACTATTGTTTATTCGAACGGAAAAACATTTTCCGTTTAAAGAAACGAATAGTAATACCAAAAGTAAAAAAAAATAATGTTGACAATGTCGAACCAAATTGCTCGATGCATTTGACTCGACATTGTTGTCAAAACTACCTAGTGATAGCTGTATAGGAGCTGATATAAATCAGACTCCTATATGACAAATCACGTTTTTGCAGGGGTACAAACCCCCTGCACCCCCCCCGTGGGGGGGCTGTGTCACCCACTCCCCCCACTTATATATTCTAACTCCGAGATCACACTACAGTAGGGATATGAATGAATTTCCACTCCGCACTGTACCGCAATCTCAGTGCAGATAGTTGACTTACACTTATGAGAATGCAGTAGTGCATTCGCATAAGTGGAGTTGACTATTTGGTTCACAAATGTTTGTGTGTTCGACATTCTGATTTTCGGCAGATTGCAGCTGACAGAATGTCGTTCACACAAATGTATGTAAACCATATATATATATATATATATATATAAATATATAAAAGCTTACAGGAAGAGGAGTATGGAAAAGGAAATGTTGGGAAGAGGAAGAAACAAAAATGATAATGGATTTAAGGCTGGAGAAATTATGCATAGGTGAAAAACCATAGGAAAAAGTAAAAATAGAAATTAGACGGGAAAAGGTAGGACGTTGGAAGAAAAAGGGGTATAACAGCTGAGAAGGAAAAGAATTTGAGAGAGTGAGCAATTCCCCTTCAATTTGAACAGGAGTAGATCCAGAATTTACTAAAGTTTTGTTTTAGTAAGTATTTGAAAGAGGACAATTAGGGATAGCTCACATACTTATAGACAGGAAGTTCCAAAAATTTGCTACTAAGTGGGAGTATAGGCTTTGACCAATTTGATAGGTTTAAATATAGTGAGCAGTTATTTATCTTCTGATCTGAAAGTTTTATTTGGGATGTATAAGTAATGGACTAAGGGCTAGAAAATCTGAGGGCTAGTAAATGATGCTATTTTAGTTATAAGCTGAAGATGGGAATGATGGTTAGGGATTTAAAGTCATTCAAAGGAATGTAGCGCTTTACTGTGATGTATGAAGTGGCCTATACTAGTGTTGACCTTGGTGATTTTGTTGTAGCAGCTTTTATTTGGGACCCCATATAGAAGAGAGGACAGACAATAGGATTTGGCTAAAGTAATTTTGGAAGGTGTATTCAGGAAGTGATTTTATTCTTATATACTATGCCAAGTTTCTGGTGAATTTTCTTGGTGTTACTTTAGATGTGATGCTTAAGTATCATTATTACTCCTAGGAATTTGGTACGGGAGACCATTTCAATTTCATCATTGCTTATGGAATAAATCATTTTATCAGGAGAGTTGGATTTTGGAATAAAGAGGAGTTTTTTTTTTTTAGGACTGAGTTAGAGTTAACCATTGGTAAGCAGGTGTTCCTGGAGGTGACACTTGTTGGTGTATGTGCTGTAAGTTTTTTAGGCTGGTTGAATACCAGATGATAGTGGATTTATTTGCATATTGAATAAGTGTGCCTTGCAAAATGGATGTATGTAAGTTGTTGATGAAAATATTAAAGAGTAAAGGAGCAAGGATGGCTCCTTGAGGTATGCCTGTAAAAGTGAGAATGTATGGTGAAAAGATACTTTGCCACCTTACTGACTGCTGTCTGTTTGTTAGGTGGGTAGAGAACCACTGAACTGAGGGAGGTGATAAATCAAGAATGGAAAGTTGATTGAGAGGCTTAGAGTGTGTCACCATATTTGGAAGCTTTTGACAGGACAAGAAATACTTTAGAAACAAGTTTGCCAAAGTATTTTGCTTTGTTGACAGTATCCTTGAAAAATAATAGGGCAGTAGATGTGTTGTAGTCTGGTTTGAAACCATGTTGGGTATTGCTGATGAGTTTATTTTAAGAGATGTTCCAGAAGTTGTTTTGGACAGGGGGACAAGATGGCGATAGGGTGAAAATTTGCTATGTCAGAAGAATTCCTATCTTTGTGAAGTAAGATAATATGAAACATCTTCCATAAGCCAGGAAAATACAGTTGTGCAAAATCGTACCATAACAGTAGATGTCCTTTTCACTATTGCAGTATTCATTATCTCAGTGATCACCTGAAG
Organism: Protopterus annectens; assembly: GCF_019279795.1. Lineage (NCBI taxonomy): Eukaryota > Metazoa > Chordata > Ceratodontiformes > Protopteridae > Protopterus > Protopterus annectens. The sequence goes on along the minus strand of NC_056750.1, from coordinate 758,940,274 downwards.
GATAATCCAGCATCTGGCCAGTATATCAAAGCTTAATTCCTTTAAAGCATCATACATCAGATGTGTGCTCCCTGCAGAAGCATAGGTTATATAGGTAACCTACAAACGCTTCCAACCCAGAACTGCCCTAGGAGAATCAAGACCTACCCCCACCCCCAGTGGAAAAGAGAGCATGTATATTCAGAAAAGGAGAAAAATATCTCAGCTAGAAGAAAAATACCACCAATGGAAAATAAGAGAAAAGAATGGGGGAGAGCAGTGAAGAGAAGGACATTTACTGTTATGGTAATGTTTTACACACCTGTACTACGTCCTTCCATATAACTGTTGCAGTATACATCACCTTTGGGAGAGTACAAAAGCTACTGAGAAGGTAGGGAGGAGGAAAGCAGGACAGCCTAGGCAAAACCTGCCTTGGCTCTGGAAATGACATACAATTTGTAACATTTACTGAATGTGTGAACCCAAGACTAAGTAGCTGGTTTAAAGATGGAGTTGGTGTCCACACCCCCCAAAAAAGACCGCAACAAACCACTGCTCTAATAGAGTGAGCCCTAATAGAAGAAGGAAGCTGCTTGCCATGAAAATAATAACAAAAAAATGGCCTTGGGGATCCAGGTGGAGATGGTTTGCTTAGAAACTGCCAAACCCAATGTCCTGTTATTAAAAGAAACAAAAAGCTGATTAGATTTAGAAAAGGCCTTTATTTTGTCTAATTAATATTTCAGCTATTTATGTAAGTCCAAGGTATGAAGAACCTTCTCTCTAGCAGACTGTGGAGAAGGGGAAAAAAGAAGGAAGCTGGATAGACTGATTAAGTGACAGATCATTAATCATCTTGGGCATAAAAGAAGAATTTGTATGGAAAGACACCTTGTCTCTATGAAAAACTGAAAAATGTGGGACCTCCGTCAAGGCCTGGAGTTCAGATGGTCTTTTGGTAGAGGTTAAACCAACCAAAAAAAAGTCTTCCAGGTGCAATGTTATAAAGAAGAAAAGGCAGCAGGCTCAAAAAGAGCCTGAGTCAGTGTTACAAGGACAAAATTAGGAATGCAAAAAGGAAGAATGCACTTTCTTGGTGGTCTGATATGATGGACATCTTTGAGAAACTACATGACCTCAAATTTAGACATTAAGGAGGACTAAGTGGTAGACAGGCAGAATTGGCTGATAAGTCAGCTTTCACTGGAGAACATGCCAAGCCAGCATATAGCAGTTCACATGATTAGGAAAGAACCAAGGTGACACCCCATTGAAAAGAGGTCCTGGTGATGTTTAAGACACCAAACAGAAAATCTCTTCTATTTGGACATATATGATCTTCTGGTATTTGGCTTCCTGGCCTGCTGCAGGATCCTAAGCATGTCCTCAGAAAACTGGTGTCAGAAAGTAATCAAAACCCTATCACCCAAAGTTTCAGTAGAGAGTGGACAGATGAGGGTGAAAGAGAGATCCTCTGTCCTGTGTGAGAAGATCTGTGTGAGGTATCTTGAGATGATTACCCCTGGCAGGATGGAATAAGATGGGTAACCACTGCATTTTGGGTCAGAACTGAGTCATCAAAAAGATTTTTGGAGAGTCCTTCTAAATTTTTTGAAGGACCTTAGGAAAAAGAGGAAGGGGAAGTAAGGTATGCAGGAGAAGTCCCTTCCAGTTCAAAGACATGTCATCCACTTTCCATACCACTGGACTTGGGGCTGTGGAAAAGAACTGAGAAAGTTGCCTGTTCAGAGGAAAGGCAAATAAATCTACTTGAGAAATACGCCATCGATAAACTATTTCCAGAAAGAAATCTCTGTGAAGAATCTTTTCATGAGTCTGTGTCCTGGACTTGATGAGAAAATCTGCCACACGATTGTTCTTGGAAGGTATACAGACTGCTTGTAGGGTCACCTACAGATTGATGCCTATCTCCATTGCCTAAAGGGCTAATCTGAAAGAAGGAAAGACCTCGTACTCACTTGTCTGTTGATGTACCACATGACTGTGATGTTGTCTGTATAAACCTTCAAGGGACCTAGTGAATGGAAAGCTTGAAGTGTAAAATGAGAGCCCTCATTTGCTTGACATTGATGTCATCTGCCCTTTATTGAGGAGATGGACCAAAGGACCTGCACCTTCAAGTGCCTGAAGTGGCTCTACACTCCAGATCTGAATGATGTATGAAGAGTTCCTGAGATGCCTGAGGAGGTTGGAAAGGAACACCTGGGTTGACAGATATCTGTTGAATCCACCAGGGAAATTCCAGTTTGAGACAATGCAGCAGCAGAGGAACTAGTCTAGTGGGTTGCAGTGCTAAAGCCTCACTGATCATAAATACCACTGAAAGTTCCTCATATAAAGCCTGGCCCAAGGAAGCATGGGATGGTAGAAGTCATGAACCCCAGAGCCCTGAGAAACTCCCTGGCCATAAGAGAAGGCAGGGGAAGCAAGCAAAGAAAATAAATTGTGAGGATCAAACTCTTGGAGGCAGGAGAAAGGCTAGCATTTGAACAGTTTGGATCCTGCAGCCTAGAAAAATGTGACCTAAGGTCAAGTTAACATTGACTTCTGAAGGCTGACAGTGAACTCCAGGCTGTGGAATAGAAGCTGGGTAAAATGAAGATCCCACATTAGCTTGCATTGGTATGGGGCCTGAAGTAGGAGGTCATCCAGACTGGGAAATATCTGAATACCCTGAAATTTACAAATGGTAACTAATGGAGATGGGCATTTGGTGAATAACCTTGATAATAATACTGATGAGTATTGGTATGGTATAGTAGTACAGTAACAATGTAGTAGCTGCACAAGAATTCCTCTACTATATACAGGAAACTATTAGAGTCAGGGTAGGCAGTACAGGATTGCTACTATTTTATACACATAGCTAGATAGATAGACAAATAGATAGACAGACATATAGATTATGGCTGGCCCACAAGTTTAACTTTAAGACAGATGCTCTCATTTCTAATTTACACTCAGTAAGTTTATGGCCTTTATGCACTGATCATTCAGATGTAATCACATTCAGAATTCTTACTTTAGCAGTTATTGTTTTTATGTGTTGAATAGTTGTTTCAACTCTGCAGTAGTACATAGGTAACTTGTAAGAATCTGACATATTGTATTATCCTATTTTATCGCGAAAAGTCAGAGATGCTTGTGGGCATTTCTATTTCTACCTAGTGTGTTATATAGTTATATATGACTTATGTAGCAATGTTGCATCACTGACGGTCTTGATACTATTTTAGATAATAATTTAATTATAGGTTGAAACTTTAGTGAACTATTTGAGAAATTTCCCTCTTTAGCCACTTATGAATCTCTGTATTGCTGAGAATATTGGATATGTTTACATATATCACTATACATATATAGATACATATGGGAGTACTTGAGTTTGTTTCTGTGGTTGACAGCTGTTTAGTCAATCACATCTGGTTGTCTAAGCAGCTGGTCTTCCGGTGTGTGACACTACACAATTCCCAGGGGTGGGAAATATGCCCTTACTCCATTTTTGTGTGATCTCAGAGTTAATATATATATATATATATATATATATATATATATATATATATATGTGTGTGTGTGTATATATTTAGCAGGGGGTGCACAGGTCTTGCCCCCCCTGAAAAAATCATATTTTGTTGTGTTTTTTAAATATAAAATTTTGCACGTGCCAATACTGTTTTTTAGTGCATGCATACTGGGGTGTTAGCATTGCTATGCTCAACCTTATGAGGTCAATATTTTCATAGCTAACAATGGGTGTTGCCAGTTACATGTAGTACACACACACACACACACACACACACATATATATGTATTATATAAAATAAATATATATATATATATATATATATATATATATATATATATATATAAAACAAAATTTGGTCAGCTATACTGGTGGTAGATGGTTGACAGGTGGGCAAGACTGTATAACTCTCGGGGTTGGGAAAAATGCCCTTCCCCTGACATTATATGAGCTCTGATATATATCATTTTCAGGGGATGTGGGGGTACAGTGGGGCTTGACTCCCTTCAAATTATAATGTTATATTTTTATTTTTTACTTTTGTTTTTTGCATGCGCTAAGTGCATTGCTCAGCACATGCTTAATAGCATGTAATTGTTAATGTTGTCGAGGTTGTGGATGTCAACATTTGGGTCTGTTGATGAAATTCAGTAGATCCATAGATGGGTTACGTTGGTTTGGTTGATTGTGAGTTTGGTCAACATCTGTTAATTGAACTCATTTGGTTGATTATATGGATAGTCAATAAGCATACAAGATTGACACTCTCTGGGTAAGGGAATGTTATTTTCCCTGGAGACTGTCTGATCTAGGAATTCATATATATAATTAGCAGAGGTGTGGGGCATGTGAGCCAACACAAGGTGACCATGGTAGCTGTTTAGGCCCTAGTGTTGACTTGGAGCCCTCATACATATTACATAAAAAAGAAACTTTGCGATCCATGTCTCCCAACCCCAGTTATCACTTCGCTGTTCTGTTTTTGATGTGTGAAAATCTCACAGATGTCTTTCTCTCTCACTGGATCAAATGTAGGACCAATGAGAGAGAGAAAGAGAGAGAGACTTTCTAGAGCTTTTCATAGTCAGAAATGAATACCGTGACGTTTTTTGGACAGATGGTACTGACAGTATGTTTAGTGTGTCTGTTTGGCTCAAAATAAACCTTGAAATTCATTACCTTGCAGTCAGACCTTCTTGACTGTTTGCCACACTCAGTACTGAACATACTATTTGTTTACTTCAGAAAATATTTTCTAGTAAATAACTCAATATTGCAGTCAGTCAGTAATACCAGTCGTTACAATGTCATGATTCTTAACGTTCAGAGAATGCATATGAAAAGCACTGATTTTGCTTCACATTTATGCCCTGAATGTCTTTGGTTTTGATTCGTATTTATGTCCTGTCCTTTTTTATCTGTTTGTTAACCAGGTAAACAAAGTTTTTATGGACAATACAGGGGTACTGACTGATTCATTCACTTAGAGTTATATACTAGGTACATGGAGACAGAAAGAGTCAAACCCTGTACCATTGTCAGCTGGAAGCAGGTCATTAAGAGCTTGAAGCCATAATACCCTGTGCCAACTGCCAGACCTTTATTAACATCTTCATGTTCTGATAAATTACCAAGCATTACAGTCAGTCAATAATCCCATTTGAGTTTCATGTTTTTTGTTGTTCTGAAAATGCTATCATTGCAAAACGTGTTCTGTACTTTTTAGGTGAAACAGAGTAGTGATCTCTTATTTATCTCTGATCTTGCAGAGCATAACTCATGTTGTTTTATATTTATGCCCTGCTTCTTATTAACCTCTTTTTATTGTAAATCACTGAGAATTATTGTTAGGCAATAGTGACAGTCATCAGAGTTTCATAGCTCTTATTGTTCAGAAAATGCATGTCTATGCAACACCTGTCATTCTGTTAACTTTTTAAGTGAAGTGAAGTTGTCTGGCACCTACGGCTCTGAAGCTGTTAGTGAATCCTTCCACCACCATTTCACTTAACCTCCCTGAAAATGGACACATTTTTCAGTGGATTTGCCTGATTAACAAATAGACAAAAATAAAATAAAATTTTAAATTTGTCCAATTTTCCCTTTGTCCCTCCATTTTTTTTGCTTTGTCCAGAATTCCTGAGAAAAGGAATTCATAAGTATTTTGGTGTATTTCTTGCAAAGGTTGTGGTTTTCTGACAAATTGTTGTGGACTGCAGTCACTAAATAATAAAAGGTGCGTCATTTTCAATCTTTGTATCCTTCAGAAAATGCTTGCTACTGCAAGGCTTGCTATTATAGCAACTTTAATAATGAATGTTTAAACTCTTATCTTGATTCTGTGTCTTGGCATCTGATTCCTGAGATAAGAAACTGAGAGGGCAGAGAGCAATTGTAATGGGCTGAAATGTTTGGTTCTGACAAGAGTGAGCTAAGATACATTTCTTGGCCGTTATTTATGAATTTATTAATTCACTTGATGTCAAATAGATATCTAAGGTGTACAGTCAGTAAAGTAGTTGTAAATGATGGCCGTGTGTGTGTGTGTGTGTGTGTGTGTGTGTGTGTGTGTGTGTGTGTGTGTGTGTGTGTGTGTGTGTAGATGGTATAATACTCAACTGTGGTCTGTTCTTCATCAAGTATTGTGCACTAAATAATGGCAAACATGATTTCAGACCTCATACTCTTCAGAAAATACTTGCTATTAGCAACATTCTAATTATACAAGACCAATACTTAAAATCTGTTCTTGATTTAGGGTCTTTGTCTCTGATTCTTGAGTTACGAAGTTGGGAAGGCTTGGGGATTGCAATGGCTTGCACTATATGGTTCTCACATCAGTGAGCTGGAATACGCTTCATGATCATTACCAACTGTTTGTTTATTCAATTTTTAAAAAGTTTTTATTGGATTTTCAGTTTGTAAAATAATCACAATAATATCCACAGTCAGAGATTTCTAAACATAATAAATGAAACAATTTCCTCTAAACCTCACACACAAAAGAAAACAAGTATTTACAGGAGTGTCCATTAACCATCAAGTCATTAAGTTATTATACATCGCATTAAATCTAAAATACATTTATTTTTGCTTGTTAAGCAGTTTTGTCCATGCATTGTAGCAACAGGTAATCCTGGTTGTTCTTGACTTAATTGTAATGATTTCCAAGCCACAGACTTCAGTTGCGGTATTTATAAAATTCTTTGAAGGAGGGTGTACATTTGCTCTTCCAATCCTCTGCTGTTTATTCATTTGAGTGCACGCAAACATCTGAGGTGTAGGTAATGTATGTACTGTTAAAAGGGGCTGTAACTGATGATCGTGTGTGTGTGTGTGTGTGTGTGTATAAATACTCAGTTCCTGCTAGAGTAGTTATTTTTGAAGTTTTTGCTAAAACCTGATCTCAGCAGTAAATTGGAAATGCTAATATTTTTAACAGTAAACCTTTTAAGCAGCTTTGTTTAGCAATATAAGAAAATGGGTATTGCGAAATAATCCCAAGAAGCCTATTAACGTTAGTTGAATGACTATAAGTAAATGACACGATGTTTAAAACTGAATTGTGTGCTTTTAAGCCTAGGTCTGCATTAGGAGATGTGCCATCTATGGCTTCCTGGTAACAAACACTCCAGACTACTACCAGATAATTCAAGTTTGATTAACATCTCGGGTGTCTAATGATGCTGGCATGGATGATACACATGCTCATCCTGGCAAGAATGAACCATGCAGGACCTCTGTCAGCTGGATAGTAATGGAGGCCAGTGATCAGAGATTATGCTGTGCTGCAGGGGCAAGAGGGCAGAAAAGGCTTAATCACCCTATTGGCTGGGTATCTATATCATCTGAACTAAAGTTCAAAATGTCGATCGCTGTAAATAGCGAAAATGCAGATAACAGATGTCTGTTTTGTCAGATTGCAATACAGTGAAGATTGGGAAATTTGCCCTTTCCTCACAGTAGTGCGATCTCAGAGTTGGTACATATAATTAGCGGGTGGGGCATAGCCCCCCACAATAAAGGATTTGATTATCGGCAGTTTCACTGTTTACAGCGATCGACATTTTGAACTTTTGTTTAAATGATATAGACCCTTGGCTGGGGTGGGAACACTATGCTGAAGCTGCTCTCCATTGCCCACCTAGCCTGATGATATTGTTAGCCTTTGTTTGAATTTTTGTTTACATTAACAGAAGGTGGTCACACTGGGGAACAGCCAGAGGAGGGATCTGTGGAGACTGAGATCATGTGATCAAGAAAGGTCTGAAGTAAGTGGCAGTGGCCAAAAAAAAAATGAACACAAATGTGCCATCCTCTGCAAAATAGAAAGTTACAAGTACTGTGTATAAATTGTGGTGTTTCACATTGCTAACATTGCTAGTCATAATAGTATTCTTAGAAATGTGAAACTGAAATGTATGCTACAGATGAAGTTGTTCCTATGGAGTGTGATAAGACTATGACTAGAATAACTGAGATGCAATTATGCCATTATGTTACAACTCAACTGGTGAAGTGCTCATAGAGAGAAAGTCAAGACCTGATAGACTTGGAAGAATAATTATCCATGTCAAGGGTCCCTTGGTGTGTAAGGACAAGATCAGTAAGAACCATACCTCTCATTCTCTTTTAGCAAGAAATCTGGAAAAAGACAAACAGTGGGGGAGAAAGTACCAAAAATACAGAACATTTTTAAATATTCCCTTTACAAACTTAAAAAGTTGACAGAATAACAACTTTTCCATTAGTATAAATTTTCCAAGGGGTATGAAACCCGAAACTCAGATGCCTGTCGTCATTTTCTGACTTCCATCCTCAATGACTTGCCAGTGATTTGCCAGAAAACAAAATTTTGTGAGGAATAGACCAAAAACATAGGCAAAAACCTAGACATTCTGCAAAAATCTGGACAGTTGAGAGTATGACACAACCAAAAAACAGAGGTAAATGCATTCATCTCGGAGACCCCTAACAAATGCAGAAATTCAAATAGTTCTATGAAGACTGTTACTTCCTCTGGTAGTAACCCCTTACTTGACATGATATGTTATGGAAATATATTCCCTGTTTTACTGCATTATGGAAAATATTGCAGGAATAAGAATCCATAGATCTAGTCTAGCTGGCGGATATACTTAATGAGAAAGCAGTAGGGCTATAATTTGTTACGCCCCTTCAGTATAAGATTGGTCAGAGGAGAAAAAGGTGACACTCATATAGAGCTTCAGAATCAAAACCATGACAAGGAAGTTGGCTTAAAAGCTACAAAATTGTCTAGAATTTTGGTTATAATTAGATAATAAAAATAATTTTGTGTGTTATGAGTAACACAGTAATAGAGCAAAAGACATTCAAAACTATAAGTGATATGACTACAGGACCTGAATGTGAACTGATACAGAACCTTGAAATAAAAATGATTCAAGACAGAAATCTGCACAGACTCTTGAAAAAAAACATTAGCACAGAAAAGCAGACAAAAATAGTGAGGACCCTCAGAATAAGGTGAATACCGAAAGTAAGGTAGGTGGAAAATGCAAGACTTCTAAACCCATGTATGTTAAAGTAAAGCAAAAATTCAAATAAAGGAAGACTCTTAGCAAAAGATATCTAAAAGTAAGGAAAAATGTAAAACTGAAGACAGAATTTGCTCTGAAATACCCTTTGTTGATGTTCAACAATGTAGGAAAGGATAGCAAGGTAAATGGGTGGTATCTATATACAGGTCAAAAGGTCATCCACATAAAACAAAAGAGAACATCCAACAGGTGTGTATGTATAACAGAGGGAATAAAGTAGAAGGTGATATCTGACAACTACCGCCGTGTATGAGGGAAGCCATACAAGAGGTTGTAGTGCCAGTGGTTTTGGGGAAACAGGGAAAGTAAACCCGAGTTAGTGAACTTACAAGTAAGCTGCATACATTTTAAAAGAGTAGAATGGGAAGATGCTATTTTAACTAGCACAAGACAGAATATAACTAGCACAAGACAGAATATAACTAGCACCAGACAGAATATAACTAGCACAAGACAAAATATAACTAGCACAAGACAGAATATAACTAGCACAAGACAGAATATAACTAGCACCAGACAGAATATAACTAGCACAAGACAGAATATAACCATTTTGTAGAAAAAGAATAGTGAGCAGAATGTTTGCATTACTAGCATCCCACAACACACACACACACACACACACACACACACACACACACACACACACGCGCATTTTGAGCTTAAAGATGACATCTATAAAAATGAGTAAGTATAAGGAAGAAAGGCTACACCTGTTGCTAGTGAGAAAATATAAGTCCTTCCTAATGAAGCTAGCCCCTAGTCAAATATTAAGATGTCATATGGAGGATAGACAAAACTAAAAATATGAGCACAAACCTGATTTTACTAACCATGCAGAATGAAAGAAATCAAAACACTTCTGTGTTTCTTATCCAGAAATCTGTACCTCATCCTGGATTTAAAACTCAATTATCCCAATGCCTAGTAAAGAGCTGCCATTCAAATGTATTGCTATGGCTATTTTAGAGTCATTAGTAAAATACAACAATAGATAATAGTACAAACTGGTAATCTCAGATGATTCAACAAAGTTTCCAGGAGCAATGCCACTGTGAAAAAGTAACACCATACATGGTGCCAAAGAACTGGTACTGTTATTTTCCAGACTAGCTATCCCTAATGGGACACTTATTAAATCAGTCCCTTGATGTCAAAGGCACTACATTAGTGAGGCAGGAGTGTGAGGGTCAATATGAGGCAGAGGATGGGAATGAGGGGCTGATGCCAGCTCACTCATCCTGAAAGGATGGGGCTGTGAAGGCGCATTGCGATAGCATCAAGAGCAGACGTATGCACACATCTCCGATTAGCACCTTTAGCAGTGATGCTCAGAAGGCTTCCTTGGTGTGGTAGGGAGCTAGGGTATACTCCCTGGCAATAATGCGGCACTTTACTAGTGTCGTCAGTCTTCTTACTCATCTTATAAATGGGTTAGCTTGAGTGTGGGTGAGGCTAAGGCTGGGTCAGAAGACCCAATGAAAATGGAGAGGAGGTAGTGACAGCTCAGGGTCAGGTGCTGTGAGGACGGAGCAAAAAAAAAAGAAAAAAAGTTACTGTGTCAGTTTTGTAAGTGATTTAAGTCAGACAATTGAAGACATCACTCTTCCATCCATGGTCTGATGAAGCAGTAGGAAGGTTCAGTAAAACTCTAAAGTCCATTGTAAGGAAGTTAGTGATACACATGGTAAAAACTGAGATTATTTGTTACCCTAGTTACAGTTTGCAATCTGAGAGGTGCCATAAGTTTTCAAAATGTCCACAGGGTGCTATTGGAAAACAGTAAGGAAACTTGGAAAGAAGACAAGATACCATTTAAAAGTGTGATAGAACACTATGTTAATTTGCAGGATGTATTAAAGATTGTTATGCCTATAGTAATCCAGCAAAAACAGAGTACTCAGAAAATACAACATATTTATTAAAAAAAAATAGCTGATTATGGAGATCAGGTATTAGTGTCACTGCCCTGCACAGAAAACAAATGTCTGGCTAAGTGGAAATAGTCACTTGGTAATTTGATGATAAATGTAGTGAACAACAATGTTAGACAACCAAGAAAAAGAAATATGCAATGAACATATTACATTAATGTGCTGAAGCCATGGAAAGTTTTAGAAAGTTCTATATTTAGCATGCAGTCTGAAATTTATAAAGGACAGATCAAATAAACTATACCTGAAGTACAGCTAGATTAATTCTTCTCAAAAGTACAAATGCAGAAAGTGAGAGAATTTCTATTAAGAAATAAAATAGTGTTCACTCTCAATATGCTGAGACATACCTTGATGCTGTGGTTATCCATTAGGACTGCAGATATTTTCACTTATAGAAAGGTGAGGCTGTGTTAGAATATACGAGACAGGCAGTCTTGACTGTAAATACTACGAATAGTGGCCTGGGTATGATGGAAACCAAGTATTTTCATTTTATTATTTTTATTTGTATTTGTTTTCCAGGGTACAGCACTGATCTCAATGGATCTTTGTCACACACAGCCCAGGAGCAGTGTCCGGTTAAGTCAGTTGGTCAGAGTCACGCAGTTAAGATATGGAGGCTGAAGAAATCAAATAAGACCGGCATCTCTGGACAACAAAAAACACATCATCAGTTCCGTAGTCCTATAAGCCAGCTGCCAGACAAAGGTAGAGGGGTAGTACGAACATAAATAGAAAAAAAAAAAAAAAAAGACCGCATAAAAACTTTCTTTTACCTTTCACAAGAAAGATAGGTGAAGGCTTTTCGTGGCTGTGCAGGCACTACAGAAGGTTTAAGCCTAATTTTGCAATTGTCGTCTGTTATTTGTCAAATTTCATGTCAAAGTGTAATGGTCTCTTGAGGCAAATAGAGGGTTTAATAAACTAAAAAGGATCCTATGGTAATGATTCCTGTTTTTATTAAAGAATTGAGCCTATATATTGATGCATCAGTGATAGGCTTGGGGGCAGTGCTATCCCAAGATATTCAAGGTAAGGAGCACCCTGTGTGCCATATTAGCAGAAAGTAAATCAATGTGTAAAGGAGATATTCCACTGCAGAAAGAGAATATTTCACTATAAAGAGACCTTATATTGCTTGATACAGGCCATTCAGTTTGGCTACTGATCATAAAACTTCAAAATGACTGAGTAGACAGATTGAAGTTGTGCAGATGGGCATTACCATTCCAACTCTTTCAGTATATAGTGCCCTAATGTCTTGTTTAGCTAATAGAAACCCTGATGGGTTGTTGGGGTCCTATGACCCATTGTCCAAAGTCTCTGGTTTTGTGCTGGCAGTGGGAAGAGATGAGAAGGTTTGTGTGTACTGAAAGATGCCTTGGGAATGAAATGCTCTGACACAGTCAACAAGGAAAACTATGTATATTATAATTAACAAGGTACTGACTGTCATAAGGTTCATAAGGTCGCAGGTCAATACTAGACTACTAATTCAGAGGACCATTTGCAGCATAGCCAAATTATCCTAAATTCTAGGTACCCATTAACATGAGTCATTTGTATCTAGATTTGATGGCTTGCAATGAGGACTTAAGGGGACAGAAGTGGGGTGTTTTTGTGCTTGCCCATCCATTTGTCCAGGTTACACTTAAAGAGGGTCAGAGAGTTGCTTTTATGGCCTATGAGTTTCTTCTTCTTATATAGTTTGTTAATGTCACAGGGGTTTATCCCTGCATTTGACATTGTATTTATGTCATATGGGGACAGATGCCTCGATGCATGCTTTGAGTTTGCCACAGAACTATCCAGAAATATGGCAGCATGTGAGATGGAGGTCAACAAGGTGAGGATTGTACTTAAAATTCATCAGGTTATCAGTTAGCTGGGTTATGCTTGCCTTAAAGTAGTCTCTAGTGACAGAAGGGATTTGTAGTAAGTCAGGTTTTACTGTTATAGTGAGTGTTACCCAACGTTGATCAAATTTGGCAAGTGACATGGTAAATGTAGGTGCATAAGGCAGCAGTAATTGATGAGAACCAAGTTCAATATTTTTGAGCCCTTAATTGGGACTTGAATCAGTTGTTCTAGGGAGTTGGCTTTAATGGAGTGCATATTTATCTGAAGTGGTATAGGTTTCCCAATTAATGAAGGAGGAGTTGAAGTCTCCCAAGGGAATATTGTTAGGCTTGATAGGGAGGGATATCAGTTTGCTTACATATGCCTCATAGTCTGCAGGTTGAAATGAAGTGGGTATAGTAGTTGGATGTGATATTGTGCAGAGTTGTATTTACTGAGAAAAGGATACAAAGAAGTTTAAAGTAGCTAGGAATACAGACACGCCGTGCAATAACACCTCTATTTTGCATGTTGGTGTGAAAGCAGTGATGGGCACTGAAACCCTGCCCTATGGTGGTTACTGTCTCAATTTTTTAAAACCATGTATTTCTTTCAGTAGATTTATTTACATCTATATATATATATATATATATATATATATATATATATATATATATCTATATATACATATATATATATATATATATATATATATATATATATATACATATACACACACACACACACATACACACACACACAAACAGATCTGTGTTGCTACATTGAAAGTACATTAAATCGAAATGTACTGCAGCAAACTCACTTTTACGAATGTTCAAAACACAAAACAACAAAAAAACCTACAAAAAGAAAACACTATTCACGTTTATGCAGGGGGGCAAGCCCCCCCCTGCACCACCCATGTGGGGGGCTGTGCCACCTGCACCCACCCTACTTTAATATTCTCACTCCGAGATCGCACTACAGTGGGGAAAATCGAATATTCCCTTACCACCGCTGTACTGCGATCTAAGCAACAGTTTGCTTAGTCATGTAATCAACAGTGCATGTTATTTTTTTTCTTTCTTTTTTTTTGCAAAAGTGCATTTTCGCTATAATGCCCTTTTGCGAAAGTGAGTTCACTGTAGTATGTTTCAATTTAACTTACTTTCAACGTTCAGTCTAGGACCCATACATAACTTAAATGTATACCACTCTGGATTCTGCAGAGTTCCACATAACTGCCTTACATACATGAGAAAACAGTAACTGGTATGACCAATGAAGAATATCTAACCCTGATCACTTACTGTGGTGTAATAACATGAACTGAGTGGTATGCTGAGAATAAGTTAATTTTGGAAGGCTCAACCTGTTCCTGCTCTAATATCATTTCATCCTGAAACTTTTGACACGAAGCCCTCAACTTTCGAACTGCACAGAGATAGAGTCATGGTTGTAAAGTTTTATTTTGTTCTGTGGTGGTGCAGTGGTAGCGTTGTTGCCTCACCGCAAGAGGTTCTCTCATTCAATTCTTGGCTGGAGTGCGGGAAGTGCCTTCTGTGTGGAGTCTGCATGCCCTCCCTGCGGCTGGGTAGGTGTTCGAAAGACATGCGTAAATGGGCGTGCCTTCATTGAAGGTTGAACGTCGAGCTGGCACCTCAGTGTTTGTGAAAATCTACTGCCAATCATTAGCAGACTGGAGTTCCACTGTGGTGACCCCTAACCGGGAAAAGCCGAAAGACAACAACATTTGGTCGAGTAGTAGAATATCAAACTGTAATATCAGTGTAGTATATTATATATGACACTGAAACATAACCAAATGGGGAAAATTAATTTATCTGTTCCAGGAGAGAGACATTTCTGTTGTGTACATCAGAAACATCATGACTTTGAATCTCTTAATTTTAAGATGTCCATCTGTTGCAGTTTTCCATTCATGGAAACCTCTCCTAATATGTATATATAAATCCTCTTGTTATATTCATAAAATCATTATTTTGCAATTTTGAATCATTTCTACTAACTCAGTAAATGCATAAAGAAAACCTCTTCTCATTTAATGCCAATTTCTTCAGATATTTTGAGAAAACTAGTTTCTGGCTTCTCTAATCCTGCAATACCAAAATGTATTTAGTTTTGATGTTTCTATTTTTCCACTATATTTTTATATGTTCTGTATATCACTGTTTAATAGTACAGCATTCCAATTTACTCATGAATATAATAGTACAAAGTTACATCTTCATAAATAATTCAGTTCTTCTCTGTAATGTGGCATGCCAGTCACAAAAAGCTATTTTTTTTACATTAGAAAAGTCATAATATTGCAGACATGTCCTCTGTCCTAGAATTCCCCCTATCAAATATGTCTTCTGGAGCAGGTTTTGTCCATGATGTATACAAATGTAAACAGAAATCACAGTCTTGTTAATAATAGTACTGCATCAATTTTGCCAATTATTTAAATACTTTCTTACATAAATAATACAGTGGTTCTTATTGAAAAGCATTTCTAAAACACACTAGGTCCATTATAGATAATACCTTCAGAATACCCCTGAGTAAACCTAGCTTGACAATGACTCCTGTATGAAAATATAGGACTACATTGTGCTTTTTTTTGGGCCAAGTTAAGTTGCTAAAAATAACAGGATAATTCTGGTGCCCATAAAAACTTAAAATGACTGCCACAATAACATTTAGTAGCAGCAAGGAATAAAGGCATGAGCATTTTATATTTTTTATACCCCCCCACCCCAAGACAGTTAGAGCTTTGCTCTGGGAACATCAGTGGGTGAGCCAATAATTACTTTACATTTAATATTCCAAGTGAGCAGACAGGCACCAGGTAATATAAATGTCTTAGAGTGAAGGCTTTAGGTTTCCATTAAGATGTTGGCTCATGCCTTTGGCCGAGCACTCAAGAAAAGATAATTTTCTTCTGCTGCTTAGTGGTAGGAAATGGCCCTGTCCTTTAAAAACTAATGAAACCAAATGTCTGTATGCATCACATTGAAAGTTAGACATACCATTTCCAAACAGTACAATTTATTGAATGTATATATGAGTAGATATGCTTTTTTTCACCCTCTTTAAGACTGAAATAAATTCCTAAGGTGTAAAATGAGAAAAGCATTAAGAAACCAAACGAGAAGAAATGACATATACGACAGAGCAATCCTTTGGCCCTAACATTTGTGCGACTTCACCCTTGTACCTCACTTACAGAAATATACTCATTTATTAGGCACACAACTGTAGGGGAAAAGAATCATTCTGCTTGGGTGAAAACAGTACTTGCACATATTGCTACGCTGAAGTAAGGGAAAAATAATACAAACCACGTATGACAGCTAGTCACAGCAGGGAAATCTGACCATGGTGATAAGTGAATGAGATGGGAGGTCACCCTAGACAGACTACTTTACTCTGTTGAAACTTACAGTCTGATATGTCTTTTTATATCTGCAGAATATTTCTGCAAAGTATTTTTAACTTAATAATTATAACACACTGACAGTAACCCAGGGGATTTTTAATGGAATCCAGTTGAATCTAATATATATATAAAGAACAAAACAGAGGCTATGGCACTTGAAGAATGGTACTGTAGAAGATGAGTTGCTGAAACATCAAATATCTATTGGTAGGATGGAATGTAGTTTCATTTCTCATTGGTCTGGACAGATTTAAAAGATTTTCAATCATCATAATATGTAGAATCTGAAGAAGGGCGGAAGCCAGACAAAAGCAGTCATTTCTATTATTTTTATTGTTTTAACTCATGTACAAGTACTTATATAATAAACACGTTTCTGTGCATAGCCGTCATGATTGTACTGGTCATTTGTTGGATATGGGTATGTGTGTTTGTGTATGTATGTATGTATGTATATTAGTCTACCTTAAAATGCTGAAAGACCACTTACTCAAATCCCAAATCATCGAGATGACAGTATTGAAACCACATATCTACAGACCATCAAAAATATTCACCTTGAAAGGAACCACTAGGCCACCAGGACAAACTACATGCAATGAAGCAAGTAAAACCCACTAAAGTGGGAACTTTGCACCCCACACCCCCCAATTAAATATACCAAATCCAAGATCTCACTATAGTGGGGAAAAGGGCAAACTTTCTCGTGGTGGCCAAGTGGTTCCTTTCCTGGTGAACATTTTCGATGGTTTGACGGTTCACAGATATGTGGTTTTTGTATTGCCATCTCAATGACTTCATATTTGAGTAAGTGGTCTTTCGATATTTTTGATGTAGACCCATACACATATATATAGCCTGGGCACCTACCCTCTACATAATATTGTGCTCCACCATTAAAACCTGGGAACTTCAACTTATACAGGGGACATCATCCTCAACCAGCCTCTGGACTGCAGGAATCAGCAGCCCACCTGTCTCAGAAATGAATGTCCATCTCTGTTATTGTATAACTGTATACCTCTGTAATCCCCAAATGGCTCCCTGTACACCACCAGATCCCGCCAACACCCAACACATAAACCTTCTGCTCTCCTTCCTCCTTAGTAAGCCTCTGTGCTACTTGACTCTATCACCTTATCTACCCTTAAGTTACTACAACCTCTGCTCTCTGTTGGTCGAAGTAGACGTGCTTCACTTGGAATACAAGGTATGCTTAAGTGTGCTTGTAAAATATGTCCACGTACTTTAGTTGGACAACAGTTTTTCCTGAATGGACAAAAAGTTTTGGTCAAGGAGAAATAACAATTGCAACACTAAGTGGGCTATTTATGCTGCTTCTTGTTTACATTGTTTGGCTTATTACAGTGATAAAGCTATTAGACGTGTTAGAGACAGGATTTAAGAACATGAAAGGGACACCAATATAAATTGACAAGATCTAAATTCCAACAATAGCATACACCTTTATGGTTTTACTCAGCTCATCTCTGCCCCAACTAGATTCTCAAGAAATAACACCCAAGGATCCACACTTGACTGGATCTTAGTATCAGATCCCCCAAAATACACAAACTCTGGAACCCTAGAGTGAGTGATCACCTACCTGCATACACCAACAGGACCATAACCCACATCATCAGATTATACAGTTATACAACCTCACGGAACTTATCTAAATTTGACCAACACCAATTAACTCAATTCTAAAATGTATAAATTGGTACATACTAAACATTCTGCCTCTAGATGAAGCTGTCAGCCACTTCAACAAAATATTCCTAGAAACCCTCAACAGCTTAGCTCTACTTTGTTGCAAGAGAGTAAAAACTAATCATGCCCATTGGCTAACCAAAAACCTACTTGTAACAAGACAAAACCTGGGAGAAATGGCATAAAAACAAAAAATGATACCAACTTTCTAAACTATAGACAACTATGCAACCAAGCAAAGAAACTTATAAACAAAGATAAGAAACTGTATTTCTCCCAACAGTTAACCTCCCATAAAAACAACCCCCCAAAATTCTGATATACTATATCTCAGCTCCTTACTCCAGGAACCAAAGAAAATCCATCCCGTGCCACTGATAAAACCCCATCCCAAATAGCAGAAGCTTTCAATATACACTTCATAGAGAACATATGCAATCTTCTCAAACCCTCCACCCAGTGCTCAACCTTTCACTCCCCTGACAACTACAGCTCTCCCAATTATCCTCACAACCCCAGACCTCCCCAAACTAACACATAATACTGTCCACCTTCTTCCCATGGCCCACAAGTCTTACCAGAAACTCATCAACATGCCCACTCAACACTTCAACCTGCTCTCACTCAAGGTATACGTAGGTTACTTCTCAAACTAAAACCTTGCTTTCCATCTGCCGACAACCTCCCACCAGAGTACTTAAAAATAGCCGCTGATGCCATAGCTTATCCTGTCAGTATTCTTATCAGCTGGTCCAGCTTAGAGTCTTATATCCCTCTAGAAAAAATTCATAATAACTCCTCTGCACAAAGGAGGTAAATGCTTTGATATCTCATATTAAATCACCCTCATCGCTATTCTTTCTCCCTTATCCAAAATATTAGAAACACGCATACATAAACAACTGCTTAATCACACCCTACAAAATAATCTCCTCACTCCCTAGCTCCAACACCCTAGCCCGAAGGTTCCTAGAATTTATAAACTCAAATGCTATGGAACAACTTGTTGCCACTCCCACAAGAGGGGAAAACATACTGGACCTGATCATCACCAACATGGGGACTCTATGCTCCAGACCAGAAGTGTATCCCTCACTGGTAAGATCAGACCATAAACTAATCTCACTGGATATTCACATCCCGACCCCACCCCCTGCCCAGAAAACCACAGTGAAAAACTTCTCTAAAGCAAATTTCACACTCCTCAAAACCGAGGTGGAATCCTTCAAAGCCCCCAGGTCTGTGGAAAATATGGCCCAGACCACAGAATCCTTTATAAATGCATTCTATGAACACCTTCAGGAATGCATGGATCATGCAATCCCAAATAAAACCAAGACCCAATCCTCCAAAGGCAGACATCCTGTCTGGTGGACCCCAACCATAAACAAACTATACAATAGAAGGAGGAAGCTACTACATGATAGAGCAAAATCCCAAAAAGGGAAGGCATCTCTGATCAGTATTAGCAAAAAACTACGGGTACTCATAAAATCGTCTAAGGCCAGCTTCGAGAGAAAAATTGCACAGGACACTAAGGATAATCACAAGGCTTTCTTTAGTTATGTTAGGAACCTGGGTGGGAATTCCCAGATATGCTCAGAATTAGTCCAAAATGACAAAAAATACACCAAACTCACAGACATTGCCAACATCTTAGCTGACAGGTTCAGCGCAAACTTCTCCCCCCCTTCCCCACCAAAAGGGCAAATATTTATCGCAGCAGAGTGCTGCCCCCCTGACATCTCAGATGCTCAGGTAAGAGCCGCCCTCTCCAAAGCAAAAAACACAGCATCAATGGGACCAGACGGTGTCCCGGGCTGCATCCTACATGAACTCCAAGAAGAACTAAACCCAAACATAAAACTACTGTTCAATCTCAGCCTTACTACAGGATATGTACCCAAAGAGTGGCGTACAGCAACAGTGGTCCCTCTCCACAAAGGTGGTGCCTTAACGGATCCTGGAAACTATCGCCCCATAAGCCTGACTAGCTTGGTCTGCAAAGCTATGGAAAGGATCATCATGGACCTCATAAATAAAGATATTGGGGACCTACAGACACTGGATCCCACCCAGTTTGGCTTTGTTAAGGGCAGATCCTGCCTCTTAAACCTAGTTGATTTCTTTGAAACAGTCACCAAGGCCATTGACAAGGGGAAGGTGGTCCACACAGCCTACCTGGACCTTGCAAAAGCCTTCGATACAATACCCCACTCAGGCATTATAGATAAGCTCACCAGCTTAAATATAAACCCCTATGTCACTAGATGGGTTGCAAACTGGCTCAAGGACAGAACCCACATGGTTAGAATTGCTGGAGCCATGTCAGACTCCAAACCAGTTACAAGTGGCATCCCACAAGGCTCAGTCCTGGGACCTCTCTTGTTCGGTATATATTTCTCGGAGGTACAGGCTAACATGGAAGGACTGTGGCTGACCAAGTTCGCAGATGACTGCAAACTGGGTGCCATAATCGACTCTCCAGCCGACACAAGCTTCCTACAAAAGGGCCTCATAGAAACAGACAACTGGTGCCAGAGCCATGGCCTCAAGCTAAATGCCAAAAAGTGTATAGTCATCCCCTTTGGCAAAAACAAAGGGCCCACAAATTACCACATAGGTGGTAATCCATTAAGTATGGAAGAAGTAATTAGGGACTTGGGGACCCAAGTTGATAGCAATCTCTCATTTGACAACCACGTGTCCAAAGTGGTTAGAAAAACATTTTATATAGCCCACCTAATCATGAAGGGATTCACATCTAGATCAGGGGAGGTCATTGTGCCTCTTTACTCATCCCTCATCAGGCCCATAATTGAGTACAATGCCCCTTTTGAGATGTACCTTACCAGACACCTGCAGCAACTGGAAAGACCCCAAAAGTACCTCACCAAGAGGATCAAAGGGCTCAAACAGATGCCATATGCTGCCCGGTTAAAGAAACTCCAGCTCTACTCAGTGACATACCGCCTGCTCAGAGGCGATCTGTGCCTGATGTATAAAGCTATATCCAACCCGGAATTAATGGACATGCTGCACCTCAGAAAATCCAAATCCCATTGAGCTACGCGCTCGAGAGACTTGAACCTCAGCACTGAAATAAATAGGACATGCTGGAGGGACAGATTCATAACCCAGAGGCTCCCTTCACTCTGGAATAAAATCCCAGTCCAGGTTAGGCAGAGTCCCTCATTGACTCTCTTCAAGAGGAATCTTGATGAGTGGATAGGAGACAGTAGGTTTACTCCAGGTATCACTTCTGTGTCACTGTTAGACAGAGGCACATTATACTAACCTTGAAAAAGGGCTTAGCAAAATTCATTTAAAATGGGTGGCAAAAGCCAAACACACTCTGGCTAGGCTTATAAATGCCCTAGGGCAGATAGCCTAGTATGAACCTATGAACTCCCACCCAACTCAGCTTCAGACGCTCTCATAGTACAGCCACTACATTACTCTCCTTTACAGATACAATCAACAAAGCCAGAGATGCCAGACTACTAACTTCCATTATATTTGTCAATCTAGCCAAGGCCTTCGATATTGTTTCCCACCCAAAACACCTGCAACAACTCTCTACTCTTGGTCTTTCCCCTTCTGCCCTGACATGGTTCAAGAATTACTTAACAGGCAGACAACAATGTGTAAAATGGCAGAAAACCCTCTCTAACTTTCTACCTAACAATACTGGAGTTCCTCAGGGGTCCATTCTTGGGCCACTACTCTTTAACCTCTTTATTAACAATCTACACTGTGCCTCATACCAAAGCTCCTTGATACAATATGCCGACGATTCTACCATCATCTCCACCTCTAGTGACATAAAACACCCCCAGCAAATAATGCAAGCAACCTTCACTTCCATAGAGAAATGGCTAAACAACACCCAGCTCTTGTTGGACCCAAGTAAAACTAATCTCCTCCTTTTCACACCCAAAAATCTCTCAACTGAATTTAAGATATTTCCTCTTAATAAAACCCAACTAGAAGTGGTCTCCCAAGCAAAACTATTAGGAGTAACCATACACAATAAGCTTTCTTTTGATCAGCATATTCAAAATGCAATAAAAAAACTCACTATAAACTCAAAATGCTATACAGCCACAAAAAGTTCATAAGCTCAGCCACAACAACCACCTTGGCCACTGCCTGCTTGCTCCCCTCTCTCATCTATGCTGCCCCCATTCTGACAAACATCCAGACTACCCTAAAAACAAATTGGAATCCTGTTATAATAAAGTCAACAAATTTGCAGTAAATGCACCCCACAACACTCACCATTGCATAGTTCTCCAAACCCTTAACTGGCTCCAACTACTTCACCTCTTAAATCACCAACAACTGTATATGACACAAAAATTAATATATCAACCCCACACTTGTCCATCACTTAACTCTCTTCTATAATCCTACTTACCTACCAAGACCCTCCGATCTGAAGGCAAACAAATAGTAACCCTACATAGGCCAAAGAAAAAAGCCGGACAGTGTTTATATTCCTACACAGTAGCTAAACTTTGGAATGACTTACCATCAGACATTAGGGCAACATCTAACCACAAACATGTCAAACTCGCACTAAAAACACTTCCTAGAAACTTACATCTGTACCTGCTTCAAATAAACCCAGGAACTATGTTTCCACTCCAGCTCCCTTTCACCCCTCCTCCCATTCCCTAAATCCTTTTTTCTTTTCCTTCTTTCCTCCCCCTCCTCTATACTCCCCTCTACCCATCTTTAAACTACCCCCCTTCTTCTTTCCCTGACTAACGTCAAATCCCACTTTTTACTCATTCCAACTTGAGCCTTGCATTGTTCTATCTTCAGTCTACAAAAGTCTACCTATCGACTACCTAAACGACACTGCAAACATCCATCTCAACTAGAATAACTCTATTTAGAACCATACCTCTAGCCTTCCATCTTTTCAGATTAGATATACTAACCAACTTGCTTTCTAAAAGCTGCCAGTGATTTCAGACATTGAAGCCTAACTGCTTTTATGCCAGTCAAGCTATCTTCTAACTCTGCAAATGTTTCACCTGTATATAAATTAAATGACCGTGTTACCTACACCTGTTAAGGTTTTACTTTGTAACTCTTTAATGAAAATGTTAAGGAAATGTTTTACTTTCTGTCTTTAAGTCATAAATATTTACTTTGTATTTCTCTAATGTAAATGTAAATCAAATACCACTGTACCAATACTTTTTCAAATGTATTATATGTTGTTAACTGTACTAGTTTGTGAAACTTTTCTCCCTGGGCCTCCACTGAAAATGGGTTCCTGACCCAGTCAGACTTTAACCTGTTCCTGACCCAGTCAACAAATGCCAAATATATATCTAAGTTTGCATTTGTATCATTTTTACAATGCAGATATGTGTTTTCATAACATCTTATTTACTTTTAGTAAAGATTGTAAAGGATATGAAAGAATTACCATACCTTCAAACATTGCTGCTCAAAATATTCTGGATTAGTAAGTATAAAATCATGTGAAAGGAAACATTTTGTAGTTCTGATGATGTCCAGAGAGATGAAAGTGCTTAACTACAATGTTGTGCTGTATAAAAAGTGTAAAATATTTCCAGTATAGTTGAGCAGTATATTATTGGAGAATTCCTCGTGATATGTGTTTTCTTGGATGTTTGTGTTATGGTATCAAAATAACAAAGCAGTATAAGAAAACAATAAGGAATTATATTTCTTAGACTCTCTATAAGCTATTGTCAAAACCATTACCTGCAGTATTTGCCGGTGTTGAGAAGACCACACCATTTATCCATCCATCCAGCCAGCCACAACTTCTTTTTCCCATTTTTGCACATGGGGTGGGGGATGTCACTTCAACAGTGAC
Organism: Protopterus annectens; assembly: GCF_019279795.1. Classification (NCBI taxonomy): domain Eukaryota; kingdom Metazoa; phylum Chordata; order Ceratodontiformes; family Protopteridae; genus Protopterus; species Protopterus annectens. The sequence goes on along the minus strand of NC_056750.1, from coordinate 758,916,369 downwards.
AATCATCTAGAGCCAAGGTTTACACTGCCAGGTGTCTAGCCCTGCCTTGATACTTCTTCTGTACCACACACACACACACACACACACACACACACACACACACACACACACACACACACACACACACACACACACATACCTATGTCCAATTTAAATTGTCCAATCCTCTTAACTGCATGTCGTTGGAATGTGAGAGGAAACCAGAGCACCTGGAGAAAACCCTTGCAAACACAGGAAGGACATGCAGACCCTGCAGAAGAGGCACTCCAAGAAAATTAAATAGAAAGTTGCAGTTCTTAGGAGAACAGTAAAATGTAAGAAAATAGAACAGAAAGTGATGGCTCCAAAAAGATCAGCAAAAGTTATAAACAATCCTTTCTAAAAGCCACATGAAAAGACATGTAACAAAGTAACTTACCATATGTAGTCATAAAGCTAGGATATACAAATTGGCCATATGAATAAAAGAACATTAATTGAAATTTCAAGTTGGAAGACTCAGAGGAGACCAAAGAAAATATTATTTCATGGAAACAGCAGTATATTATTGTAATACAGAAACAGTACAGACAAAAAGAATCACAAATGAATCCAAGGATTCATGTTGCAGAGGTAATGATTTTAAGTGTTTTAGGGAAAAATGTATTAGATATTTAAGTATAAAATCCATGTTATTTAGCAAAATCTAGCTTTAATAAGAGCTGCAAAATGGAAATTCAAATTATTGTACTGGAACCTGGTGAATATGATGGGTGACTGTTATTCACATCATAACTGGAGGATGTCTATTACTTACAAATGAGGTCCACGGGTTTCAGTTACAGATATTTAAATGTGTCCTTTATCTTAAATAAGCTATGCTAAATCAGCTATTTATAGTCAGTAGATGTTATCAGAATTGCAAGTCCCAAAACCAGTTCAATTTCTGAATCACTGTTACTCTTAGTTATGGTCTTCAGATGTTAATATCTGTAAAATTGTTAGCAAAGCATGTAGATATGTATTCTTCACTCATTTCATTATGCAGATAACATACACTACTGAGACACAGTGGTTTTAATTCAAAACTACTTATATTATTTATTGAAGTCTGTTAACCAGGCATGTCAAGTGAAACTAACATTTCTGTTTTTCATGGTGAATTGGGTCAAGGGTGATCACTCAAAATATTCTGGTTTCATAGTCCTGTACCAGTCAATGTCTTCTTTTCATGTATATGTGTTTGTGTGTGTCAAGCTGAGTAGAACGAAATTCCACTTCATCCACAAAGGTAAATGCTACCTGGTTAGACTTCCTTCATTCCTCTATTTATATTACATTCATTAGTTCATTAAACAAACCTTTTCTCACTTATACAGCAAAACATTTTTTGTTCTTAAAGAAACAAGTAAATCTTAACAGAGACACTACCCAGTAAAAGAAACATCACTCTGCTTGCAAGAAATCTGTATAACACTACTATAGATGTTATTTAGTTACAATGAGTTCTTTACAACACTGCTATCTACAGTATTTACATTGTTTTTATTCAGGTGGTTCACTTGTACTCTTCTAAATAGTGAGAACCAAGACACTGTGGTACATTTGCCACATTCCAGCTTGAAACCCTTAGTGTCATACTGACTGGATAGACTGTGTGCCTGAAACAGACCATTCACTTTATGGTGGGCCTTGTAGGCCACTGCAGTAAATTCTGTCTTTTATTGCCTCTAATCCTTATGGTAACATTAAGACTGTTGTGTCTTTTGACTTTTCTTATAATTTTCCAGCCTGCTAACTGGGCTCTTGTTACCTTTTATAATGCTGATCTATTTAAACTGTCACTATAACTGCCATTTATTCCCTTTGATTTTGTGACTGACACTGTCATTTTGTGACCCCTCTATTACGACTGTTTTTAGTTGCATCCTTAATATTTCCTGTATAGCATTTCTTCTTTGCTCTAGTATTTTGCAGTATATTTAGCTAATCTTTTCCTTGGAACAGTGTTACCATTGTTCTGAATCACAATTGTTCTGCTAGACAGATATAAAAAAATATTTAGTTCATCTTTGTATAGCTTAAAAGGGTATGATTAAAGTTCTTCAAACTGAGCTGCAGGCATAAAGCTCAGTTTTCTTTTTCCATAGGATTCACTAATTTCTGCAGCTATGCTAACTGTAGGGGTTCATGCTTTATACTTCTTTTCATAGTTTCAGAATAGTAATATGGTTTGTCTCTCTCTGTCTGCCTGTCTGTCTAGCCTTCTCCAACCATTCATTCTAGTACAGTAGTTTATCTCATTCAGTTTTTATGTGATTTCAAATGGACCGTCCATTTAGCCAAAAAGTAATTTTATTCTGATGGGACCAAAATAAACACCTTGTCTCTGCTATAAACTGCATTACCCTTTTATTTCTATTGTACACACTATGCTTAAAATTTAAATTATCAACTGAGATCCCACCTGCTTTTAAGTTTCCTGTTTCAGCTTTAAGGTCTACAAGTCATAGGCGTTATATTATTTTCACAGTTTACTAAAGACATAGCCAACGCTATCTATCCTGTTAACATAATTTTATTTATTGATGAAGTTATTCTTCAGAGAATTGGCCCCTCCATCACAATAGCCCAAATTTCATTGCAAAGAAACTTCTCTTCCTTGTAGAATTAGCTGGCAAGCAACACATCATCTCTGAATATCTCTGTGTTTTCGATGCATATCACAATGTCTTTTGACCCCCCCCAGCTACAAATAACAAGCTTAAATGGTGAACACATTTTAACAGTGAAGAAGTACAAACACTTTGGCCTTATTTTAGACCAATAACTGTCATTTAAACCCCACACTGACCTTGAGGTTGTTATAGTTTTTTCTAGGGCATGCTCCATTTATTATATTTTATTATATTTATTACTTTTTGGTTACAGGATGTCCAGCCATTTTTCATGTCTTTTCCTCTCTAATTGTAGGCTAAGCTTATTCTTGCTACCAAACATTGTATGCAAGATGTGCGACTAAGAACGTTGGTTTACTTTTATTTTACTATGATGTTTCTGTTATTTCTAACCACCTAGAGGATTGTTATTTTAATTTGTTAAGAGAGCAGCAGTTTAATTTTTGGGACATGTAGGTGAATATTTGTGAGGTTTCATCTTTGTAAAACTTTTGTCTTGAATTCATGAGTTTATGCATAACACAATATATTCTAACTATTCTATGTGACAGAGGTTTTATTAGTTTATAAGTATTTCATTTATATTTAGTTAGATTGGTGATACTTACTTTGACAGATACCAATTATTACTTTTCTGATTGAAGGATCATGATTGTTTTTTTTTCTATTTAAATTGTTGAATGTTTTTCTTGTGCTACGTCTGATGAAGCAGTCTTAGTAACTGTGAAAGCTCTCCCTTTTGATGTATCTTTATTTTTTTTATTAAAACTCGTGTACTGTTTTTACTGCTAAATTTCAATATCTTTCTTTATGCTGAGAGTGTTGTGCCACTGCCGTGTCACTTGCTGAATCTATTGCATCACCTTATTGCAGTTTGCTTACAGCAACTTTTACTCAACAGTTCATTTGTTTGTTAAACTTTCAACCCAGCTCAAAGCCATTTAATCCATCCCAAATCACTTTATCATGAAAGCCAGACATGGTCTTGCTAAAAACACTTGTGTTCCACTTTCAAAGAAATTAACCAGAATCATTATACAAACTCAAACTACAGTGAGTTGACCATAATGAGATTTTTAATATTGCATATAAAGCTTTCGGTTTAACCACCCTTCATCAGTACATAAAATAAATGAATTTCACCATTGTTTAAATAGGGATCTAGTAATGTCACATGATACAGCCAGCCTAACTTAACAACATTAATTAACAATTAAATATTCAAATTACTTCATTAAAAAACTTTCTTCACACTAAATCAATTTAAACATATATACATATGTATATATATATATATATATATATATATATATATATATATTTATATATATATATATATATATATATATATATATATATATATATATATATATATATATATAATCATACAACACACACACATATATATATGTAAAACATAAAAAAAACATAATAACCATATTTAGTTCTTAAAACCTAAGTTTAAAACTATACTGCATTCTCAAATATTTTCTCTCTGTCTTTTAATTAATATAGGTTTTATACTGACAGTATTATTCAGACCTGGTACAACATCTGCTTGGAGTCTGATAATCCATTCATATTCTTTTAACTCTACATTGTTATTCATATCACCACCCCTAACACCCATATTTACTGTACCTATACCTCTAAACGTAAAAGTATGTGTATTGCTGTTTTCCATGACATGCTTACTTAATGCATTTGTCACCACTCTTCTTCTTATATCGGACTTGTGTTCTATTATACGCTCTCTAAATTTCCTAGTTGTCTTACCAACATAGAATGCTGTACAAATTGTGCATGTTGCAAGATATACTAACTGAGTTGTATTACAACTTGCTGAACAATTAAATTCATATTTTTCTTTGGTAATAGGATGTTCAAAATTATTTGTCAAATCATAGATATCATCACAACAGCTACAATTGTAACATTTTAATGTTGCATTCCTATGTTAGTACATTATTCTTTTTTTCTTTAAAATCTTTATAGCGCAATTTCTGCTTTAATGTTTCCAAGTTCCTAAATGCAAATCTAGGCCTTATGCCTAATAAATCTTTTACCTCTGGCATAGCCATCAATATAAGCCAGTTTTTCTCTATAATATTGCATACATCTCTAGATCCCTATTTAAACAATGGTGAAGTTCATTTATTTTATGTATTGATGAAGGGTGGTTAACCCGAAAGCTTTATATTAAATTTTTGGCGTTCAAAATGGTTTCGTTAGACTTGTTTGTGCAGTATCACCAGCAGTTTGTCTATTTTTAATATTGCAGCCAGTTCATATTATGAATAAGTTCAGACGAATGCTGGATGTTATTTTTAGTTTCATAACATAGTTAAAGAAGGATTCCTAATTGTTCTTCGCTTCAAATGCTAACCTATATTCATGGCTGCTTTAGTTAACGTAACAGTAATTTTCAAGTTTTAGTCAATTTTCTGCTGTATGCTTTAAGGACTTTTTTCTTTTACTGTAGAGTTTATTTTGGTGGACTACCAGGGTAGTTTGGTTTTACATTTTCCATTACATTTAGATTTGGCTGGCTCTGCCAGTTATATACATGTATCTAAGTGGGCAAAGGATGTCTTTGTGGAGCCACCTGTTGTGGCAATACCTGGGCAGATACTGCTATAACTGAATTTTGAAATTAGTAGATTTGAATTCATTTAATTCAGATATATTGATTTTAGCAGGTTTAGAGATTTGGAACAGGAAAATCATTGTTTATAATCCAATTTGACCGGGGAAGAAGATACCAGGGGAATAGTACACAGTGAAGCTACATCCATGAGGACAGGGGTGGAATAAATGAAAAAGATACATTCATAAGTACCATATATTTTTGTAGGACACTGTGTCTTTAAACAACTTCTACTTTAATTGACTGTTTAATCTCTATTGGTGCCATGTCATGTGATTTGATTTAAACTGTTATATAAATGTGATACTCAATGCTGAGTTTTATTACAAACTGACGAAGGGCATCCAGCCTGAAAGCTTTGTGATGTTCTTTAATAAATTTGGTTGCTACAAATCTATTCAGCCAAGTATTTTCTTCTGCTGGGATTTTTTGTTGTGTTCATAAGGACCAAGTCAGGAATATTATGACCTCTAGTAGATTTGGTAATCTGTTCCAGTGAGTTTTTGTTTATTAACTCTAAAAACTTTTGGGAATATCCTAAATTGGATGTGTAGGTACTCCAGTAAAAGTCTCTCAGAATAATAATTATAGAAAGTTTGTCTAGGAAGCCTACATGATTTTTATTGGACATAAAGAGTGTTTGTAACAGGCTATAAACGATTTGATTCTTTTTAGTGTGATTTAGAGCTCAGTGGGTTCAATTTGTAGGTCTCTGGGAATTTGTCTAGACGTGATATGGTCCCTGACAAATATGGAGACAATACCTCATATCATCTCTAGACAGATTCCCAAAGACCTACAAATTGAACTCACTTGGAATCTGTGAGAAGGAGATATGGTCCCTAACAAACATGGAGCTGGCATGATTGCTGTTGGGTCTAAATGCATGGTAGGTGCTGAAACCCCAGTTTGAGGGGAATGCAATGATAACATTTAAACCAAGTTTTGGTAATTACACTGGGTTTAATTTCTCCAAGTCTTTTGGGTTTCTAATACCATCATGGGAATGGACTGCATTCCGAATTCAAAGAATGATTAAAGTTCATGTAATTAGTATTGTTTCAATCTTTGATATTATCCAAAAGTGATTTTTTCAGCACCCACAATGTGCCCAGAACTGATTCCTTCTGCAATTCATATGTAGTTACATGTATCAGTAACATATCTAAGTACGATTGTAAATTATTTTTTATAAGGCCCATTGCTCCTACTAGTATTATTGGAACTGTCTGGGTATCCTCCTTCCACATTGCCCTCATTTCTGCCTGCAAATCATGATATTTTATGACTTTATCTCTCTCAGTTCGTAAGGCACTGTAATCACTAGGTGTAGCATTTTCAATGATCAGTTGTCTTTTTTTTATGAAGTGCTATATCTGGTTTTCTCACATCTATTTTTGAGTTGTTGGTGATGGGTGATCCCATGTGATATAAATCATCATTTCTATAATGCTTTGTGGCATATATTTCCAATGTTTCTCAGCTACTTCAGTATTATAATGCTTGCATAATCCCCAATGCAACAGTCTTGCCACATTATTATTATGCCTTTCAGTACATGGGTCTTCTGCCATTAGTGTATCACACTCGGCAACAAGGTGTGCAACTCTTTCAAGTTCTGTTTTACAAAATCTGCAGTTGTCTGTTTCTCTGACATGTTCAATGGACTTTGTAAACCTGCATGTATGCAGTCCTTTAGCCTGGGACGCCAATATTAACCTTTCATCTTTTGGCTTAAATTTATCTCCCTTAACCATTCCTGCATCAGATCCTGATTGACATGAGGTTGTTCCAAGAGTGTTCTGTGCTTGCAACTATATTTATACCTTTTTCACATTTCTTGTCTTCTCATCTAGTCCTTTACCTTATATTCTTTCTTTTGTTTTAGGCACATTCATTTGCTGCATGATTTTTATCTAATTCTGGTTTGACTTCCATTCCCGCTTGACACCGATATGCTTCTGCTAAACTAAGCAGGGAAGTCATCTTTGATTTGTTCTACTCACATTTTAAAACTTTTGCAATATTTGGTTCTTGTGAGATCCTATGATTGCAGAGCTATTCATGTAATAAATTTCAAAAGGCCCATACCTACTTCAGAAGGTTGGTATAAACTGATTTTTATAAATCATTTGATAAGAATGAAGCATTTTTTCTTGTTTTCCTGTCCAACTGATCCATTACCTTCTGGGGTCAATTAATCACCTCAAAACTGTAAGTTAGAACAGGAAGAGCAAATTGGTTTATAGACTGGACTTTGGTCCTAGATGTCAGTGCTGTTTTCAGTATTAATGTTAGTCTTCTAAAACATTCCTTACTAAGTTTTATTTATGTATTTATTTTACATTTGTTGACCGGGCTAGTCTAACTGGATACATGTCCATTTTCAGTAGAGGCCCGAGGAGAAAAGCTCCAAGCAGAAACAATGACAAAACAAACAAAGAAATACAGTATAAAGAAATATTAAAGTGAGTAATGGTACATTTTTTACATAAGGGTGAGGTCAAATTATATAGAGTCCTTTAGTAAATATAAGCTAAGAATAAAAAATACAAAGAGCAAAAATTTGAGAGAGAGCAATGAACAATAATGAATGAGATTTAAAAATAATTTTTTTTTTATTCACATTTGTTAATGTTTTATTGCTGATCCTTCATCAATTCCCAAATATTTCTATACTCCCTCTTGCCCAAGTTCTTTGATATCACACTCCTGTCCCAGATTGATATTTTCCTGATGCTGCAGCTTTCCTGCTTTAAATTTTACTTTTGCACATTTATCAAGACCAAATGACATTTTTTATCATCTGAGAAAGTTTTGGCCACTTGCATTTGTGCTTTCAGTTCCTCAACTGATAAATTATACAGTTTTAAATCATTCACAAAAAGAAGAAGAGAAGTCTTTATACTTTGTTGTTGTCTGGGAGGAAAACTGTGACCATAATCTAATCGGTTAAACAGCTCAATGTGTTAAGGAGAAGACAAAAGAGCAACAGTGACAGAGTCACCCTGGAATATTTCCCTTTAAATTTGTATCTTTACCAGGTGGTTTGCTATGGTTTCATGGTCACTGTAATATAATCAATCGATTTAGGATGTATCTTATACATTTTTAAGCACTCTTTTATCCATGAATGTGGGATGTTATCAAATGCCTTTTTGTAGTCTGTCCATGCCGTACTTAGATTTCTCTCCTTTTTACAAATACTCCATCATGACTTTATTTAACAACAAATGATCCTTTGATCCATATGACTTTCTTTTATTACCCTTTTGTTCTATTGCCACAACTGAGTTTTATTCTAAATAGCTATAAACTCTGTCAGCATCAATTCCCGTATATAGTTTACACATCATTGGAAGGCAAGTTATTGGTCTACTATAGTTTTTAGAATATCTTGCAGGTTCAGTCTTACGGAGGAGCATCATTTTTCATAGTGTTAACCACATTGGCATCTCTTTGGGGTGTCCATATAAATCTTCATGTAAACACGTTAATACTTTTAACCAGAATTTAGGTACTGCATCTGGGCCTGGAGTTTTCCACTTTGGAGCTTTTCTTCATTTTATTTCAATTTCTGTGGCTGTTACTACATCCCATTTCATATCCTGTACATTTGAACTTCTTATTCTTTCTTTTACTTCTTTTATCCATTTAGTATCTTTGTTATGTTCCACATGATCTTCATAGATATTTCTCCAAAGCATGTCGATTTCTTCCTTTTTACATGGTGTTTCCGTTTCTTTTCCTTCTTTCCCAATTCTGTATAAAACTTTTTTTGGGTCATCAGTAAACTGCTTACTTTGTTCTTTTCCTTTACATTTATCTGTGTATCCTCTAAGTTTTTCTGCCTGTGCTGATATTCTTAATTTACTATTTGCAATAGTGTACGATAGGATCCTGGTTCGTTTTGATATTGCACATTGCTTCTATCATTCTGAGTATTTTTGCTGATCTGTTTCCTCTTATTCACTCTTCTAACAGCAACACCTCTTGTTTTAATTGCTTTATAGTTTTCTCTGTTTGATACTTCCACGATGGCATTGGATTTCTCCCCTTCTTTCCCTTACTGTCCTGTGTTTTTGTGGTAAGACTTTATCTGTTATTAATTTAGCTGCACAGAAATATTTCCTTTATACTTCTTTTATATCAGTTGGATTTTTATGAAGTCTTGATTACCATTCTCATTTGTTTTATCAAACTTCTAACGTTGTGGGTATCATTTACTTATAGTAGCTTGTTTCTTTCATTGATCTTAATAGGTCTATCCATCTCTATTAAATCAACTTACTCTTTCCTTAAATCATTTTCTTCTAAGCTAAAGGCACTTTCTTTGGTCTTCATTTCCTGCAGACATGCACCAATATGGATTCATTCCTAATGCAGGAAATCACAAGGTCGGGCACTTTGTTACTGAGACTTCCGGCACTTTGCAAAGTTATCTTAATGTGATTTAGTTTTGAATTTTGTATGTTAGTTATGATGAATATGTATTAGGTGGACTCTCCTAAAAAAAGGCACTAAGGGCAGAGCAAATGTTTTAATGAGTACGCAGGAGCCTTGGAAGGAGAGGAGCAGGATATCCTTTGCAAAGCAAGTAGGCCTGTCTAGCATCACATCCCATATTGTCACATACTGGATCGCCCTGGAATAACACTAACTATTTAGTCAGTCGTTGAAGTCCATTATCTTTTCTTTGTATGTAGGCATCATTCTCTGAGAAGGAATGATAAGATTTAGGATTGAGTCTTGCGACATGCATGGAGAGTTCGTAAATGTCTTTCTGGATATCCCTCAATGTTTGCATCTCAGGGCATTCAGCACAATCACCACCATGTTGCAGTCATACATTTTAAGTGAAAGAGTCTTAATGTACCATAACATCACAGAGATCCTGACACCTGAGAGACAACTCACTGGTCACCCTGTCTTTGTGCAGCCTACTGGGATGCAGAATCAGTGTGCCTGACTATAAAGCCATCGATTACTAAAATATGTTTATTTGTACAGTGGTTTGGTGTACTCAATATTAAATAATTTCACACTTGGTGCCTCATTATTAAAAGCATGCCTGAAGATAATGTGATCTGATGATGGATTTTTCGCAAAGGCCTAGTCTTCATGGGTCAATGAAGTTGTGGCAATTATGTTTTCACAGCCTCATCATAAGACATTTTAGTATGGATTGGTGTAAAGCATGGTATTTGTGTGTTGCTCACAGTCTGTGATTTTTATTTTTATCAGAGTGAGGCCTCTATATTTCTGTGTTAAAAGTTCATTATCTGTGAGCATAAGACAGTTATTACACTACATAAGTATACCAAAGGCCTATGAGGCTGACTAGAAAAGGGCTGACCAACCATCCATCTTGGTCTTGAGATTTTTTGAGACTTAATTAAGATTACAGCAACTACTTTATGTAGTTAATGTGATAGTTGATGGGTGATACTATTGGACAAATGTAGTCATGCAGATTTTCTTATGGAGGCTTTATACTGAGTTATCTGAACTAAATGACGTAAATTAGGTTTGGTTGGTAGGGGTATACTGCCTGACTAAATAAAATAAAGTAGTTTAGGTTAAGTAACAAATGTGACAATGGACAGCACAGGTTTACTAAGCTAAAGAGTATGATCTATATGGAGTAACTATGGGCTGCTTTCTGTAATGTAGAATACCTGTAAGTTGCCGGAGACTACTTGGAGGAGATGCAGTATGTATGAGTCCCATCGCACAACTGTGAGTAGCTGATTGTACTTCTAATTTGCCCTAGGCACACTAACTGGTAGCATTAGAGAGAGGCCATTGGGCAGTTATTCCAACAATGACAAAATCTGAAAAAAATTCCAAAAGCACATTGAATAATAGTAAACAATACTCCTGAAGGTTCAACAGTGATCTGAAGCCTAGAAATAGCTTGCTTCCTTCTCCACTCTCCCTTGAGTAAACCAGAAGCAATTCTTAGCTAGATTACTCAAAGAGCATGTGGGTCTTTCACATGCGTATCCATTTCTTTTTCCTTTTTGTTAACTCATGTATTAACTAATTTCATTCTTCATATGTGGTTTTTACAACATATTACAATGTTTTTTGCATATATATTTCAAAACAAAATGTCAGAGTACTCCATCTTTCCCTGATGTCTGTTTATCACCTTAAAACTTCTGCTTTATTATATGTATCATTGGCCATTTTTCAGTCCAGACAATCATAGTACATGTATTACTCCCAAATGCTGTTCTTAGAACTTGTCTTAAGAAATTATCATTAAATGTTTGCATTTACTCTTGCTAAATGATTTTACTATATCAATCTAACTTCACTTGGGCTAATTTGCCATCTGTGCAAGGGAGATTAGGGCAGTGCATGTGTACATATGCCGGCATAGCTAGCTGGAATATTGTAAAGAATTTTATGTTATTTGACTATCGTTCTGATTTGAAAAGATGTTACAGTTAAAATATATATGTAAAGTTACTTGTGTTAAAAATGCATGAACAGTAGGTCCTGCTGGACAGAAAGAACCTATGCACCTATATTAGGTTGCATTGTTTTAAATGATCAAATGTGCATGTTTATCAGAGAACCCTGGCAGGGTTTAAATTTTAAATTGTGCTATAGCTTTAAGATGCTGCCACAGATCTTAGCAAAGCTGTGTGTGTGTGTGTGTGTGTGTGTGTGTGTGTGTGTGTGTGTGTGTGTGTGTGTGTGTGTGTGTGCATTGCACCAGAATCAGGTGACCAGAGGTGATGTCATCCTCTAACCAGCATCTGGTTTCTTTGGAACTCTAGCAGCAGCACTTTGGAATCTGACAGGAAAGAATTCTGACAGGATATACATCCTGGCACATCCACATAGACAAAGACAGACATCTGGCTTTTGCTGTGGTAAGACACTCGCCAAACATGAGCTTGCCTTACTTTAGTAAGTAGTCAGGGAACAGTAATTCTTTAGTTATTCAGGGACATTTAGTGAGAAATGTTTTCTGCATCTTTGAGAAACTATCCAATTTTATTATTTTTATATCTCTGTGGTTGAAACTCTGTTTATTGTATTCAGTATTCTCCTGTTTTCTGTTTTATTATTTATCATGAAATATTTTAATACCTTTCATTGTGGCTGGTCCTTTAATTGGGTACCATTTGTAGGAGCCTTAGGGTAAATAACTGGTAGCATTGTGATTACCTCAGTGTCTGGGCAGAAAGGGGCACAGCTAGTGAATATGTATCAGCTTTTCCCAAGTGTGTGTGTGTGTGTGTGTGTGTGTGTGTGAAACTCAAATATCCAAGTGCATGTGTCATCTACCAATAACAGGGACACAGAGCTCCAAAGTGTTTAGTGTGGAGTTTTGTGTGGGTCTGGAAAGAGGAGGAGAGTCCAACCCCATTTATGGAGTGTGCTACCTGTGTGCATTTAAGGGAAATCATTCTTGGTGCAGGGACCTGCATCTGAAAATACCGTGTGAATCCATCTTTGCTGTTAGTGACCATCCTTCACTTGCGTCAGTGGTGAGGACTGAGTCTTCGTGATTGCTGGCCTGGAGTAGAGACCCATCACACATAGCTTGGCTTAATATTTGAAGAATGTACTTGTGCCATCCAAAGTCATACGATACTGTACTGTGTTAAACCAATGTCTTTCACAACACACGGAAACCTATTTTTCTCTGCAAGGCACAGAATGAGATATGTTAGAAATGCATAGAATTACACCAACTTAAGATTTTGTTATTTTTGCTGGAGTACATAAAGGAAAGTCATTAAGTGTTGGGAAAGTAAATAAAAACTTAGTTCTATTTTTTGCTTCTACAGTCTCGATGTAGTATGCAACACTGAAATGGTTGTTGACATCAGTCATAAACTGAGAATATATATTTTCTGGCCTTGTTTGTCTAGTTTATTTCCCTTTGCTCTTTTGCCCTCTTTATAGGTAATGAGATTTTGATTCAGAGCAAGTTTCATTTGAAAATGAATAAAACAGGATATTTCAAATTCTCTGGCCATTATTCAAACTCTCATTACATTGTGTCACTTTTGGTAAATGGAAAAAAAGACATCTGGTTTCCAAATACTATGTATTACTCCAGGGTCACCAGTGTAGCTTTTTCTCCCTTGCTGAATGTAAAATTCCTCCTGTAGAAGCAGTTAGATAAGTAGTAAAATGCAAGTGAAGTGTATAACGATAAAACAGTGAACAGGTCAGTATTAAAGAAGGGCAACCTAATGTAAATAAGTGCTAAATTAGGAACCTAGCAAATAAAGAAAATGGACACATTTTAAACAAATGAATGACAAAAAAAACTGAAAGGAAAGGTTTATTTTACAGGAAATTTCCTAACCAACTTTTGCATCGCTTCTTTCTTTTTTATGTTCTTATTAGAAGTCTTTTATGAAAACACTTCTTACTTGAAACCACTTATATATCCTTTTATCTTTTTTTTTTTTAATTCAACATTCTGCTATTATAGGGTGCACTCACACTATGGAAAGCTGACTATGTCGACATTTTCTTAGCCTTTCTTTACAGGTGCTTTAAAATACATTAGTGGCAGTCTTTCATCTTTTTCTGGGTTGTACAGAATCATGTATGTATGACTAGTGTCTTAAAACTATATTTAAAACCTTTACTAAGAAAATGAAGTAAAGAAAAAGCAATACTGGTTAAATCTTTACTCTGAAGAAAACTACAAAGTTTCAACTAATTCAGGGAGGCCCTATCAAGATCAGAAGTGCTGTTAACTGTGGATGATAACTATTCATTATTATGTTTCTGTGGCATCAGACCGACTACAGACACACAGTAATTGATGAATCTGCATCTCTGATTGCCAATCATACTGAAAGACTAAACTGTTATTATGATTGTGTACAATACATAATATACAGCAGACAGTAACTTTAAATTAAGTGGTTGTCTCATCAGAATTTAAGGCTCTTCAGTGCCAGTCCCAATATTCTGTAAAACTGAATGCAATACTTGGAATATAACTTCATTGGGAGAATCTTAGTATTATACCTGAAAAGTATGTCTTGTAGAGGGTCAAGTCTCACTGAACCCTGCAACGTGGGGCTTATACCTTCTACTTGTATATCCTAACTCCAAGACCGATGGACCTTGGAGAATATAGATTACTAAAAGCAAACAACACAAAGCTGTAGGATCAAGTGATCCTTCCTCAGTGCTAAAACCATTTTAAAATACAAGTATTCATTAAATAACATTTTCTAAAAATCAGTTAATCAACCCACTACTGAGAAAATGCAATTAAAGTGCTTATAGGTACAAGTCACATAAAGGCAGAACTTTACCTTAAACCATTTGTTTGTGTTTTAAAACTGATTTCAGACTAATATTGGCATTGATATGCCAGGTTTTTTATCAGCCTGAAACATACCAATCCATTTATAGCCAGACATTTCAAGTTTATTATCCAAATTACCGCCTTTAACACCACTATTTGTAACCTCTATAACTATAAAGACAAAAAGGTGTTTGTTCCCATTTTCCAAATAATGTTTCAGTAATACATTCATCCGAACAGACATGATAGCCAATCACTTGCAAGATGTTTCCAGAGAAAGGAAGAGGAAGGCAATCTTACAGAGATCCACAGATGAGAAGTCAGTCGAGACACCAACGAAATTGAACTTGGGTACAGTAATCAACTTAACTAACATAGAATTGTCAAAGGATGAAATTTTCTTTTTGAATAAGAGCCTTAAATTTATACCATCCACTTCAGATGCAATTGTAAATGTCATTATGGATTTGAAACTTTTTGTTAGAAATCTGAATTTAAAGTTGATTTTCAAGGACACTACCCATATTAACACTCAGGTATGTAAGAAAAACTGTACTTTTATACTGATGAGTAATCCTGTCATAACTGCCTTTCATGACATTTGTGAACAGCAACTGTATAAATTATATGAGCATAATTCTAAATCTAAGTTTCATAATCTAACAAAAATAAACATGACGCATTACTTAAACTTCAAAAAAAGATGAAAATATTGTAATCAAACAAGTGGATGGGGGGTTCTATTGTTTTAATGAATAGAAATTGTTATAGCTTGCAACTAGATGTTTTACTATCTGATGATTCTAAGTTTAAAAAGATTTCAGCTTCTGACATTCCCTTACCCTTACAATTATTATTTTTTTTTAATTTCCATGCCTGTTACTCCAGTTTTAGATTGACTTCCAGAATCGCACAAATATCTTACCCATCCCCCAACGAGACCTCGAGAGAGAATAAGGATGGAGATGGGTTACGCAGCACATTTCTTTATACCTTCAAGAAGTTCTGAGTAAATATCTGAATTATGTTAAGAGTTACATTAGAGAGACTGAACATTTTAGAAGTGTTTATATTAGTGATATGAGAGTACAAACATTGATACATTTTTGCTAGTGACTATAGATATAACATTTATTCACTGTTATACCCAATCAATATGGGAATGAAGCCATTAGGGAAATGTGAAATAATTTAAATCTGTTATCTAACAGAGAAATTGAGATGCTTTGTGAGCAACTAGACTTTGTTCTTGAAAATAATGTTTTGTAGTTCAACAATTATATCATCAGATAGCAGGCGTGGTGATCGGTACTACCACAGATAGCAGGTGTGCTAATCGGTACTACCACAGATAGCAGGTGTGCTGATCGGTACTACCACAGATAGCAGGTGTGCTGATCGGTACTACCACAGATAGCAGGTGTGCTGATCGGTACTACCACAGATAGCAGGTGTGCTGATCGGTACTACCACAGATAGCAGGTGTGCTGATCGGTACTACCACAGATAGCAGGTTTGCTGATCGGTACTACCACAGATAGCAGGTGTGCTGATCGGTACTACCACAGATAGCAGGTGTGCTGATCGGTACTACCACAGATAGCAGGTGTGCTGATCGGTACTACCACAGATAGCAGGTGTGCTGATCGGTACTACCACAGATAGCAGGTGTGCTGATCGGTACTACCACTGCCAACACATACGCTAACTTAACACTTAGAAAATGGGAAGAGGAATTTAGTTATAGTGGACCTGAAAGCTTTTCACAGAAAATTTTATTTTTTTAAAAGATTTGTGGACAATGTGTTTTTAATATGGGGAGGGAATGCCTTAGAGCTGAATAATTTTATTAAGTTTATTAAGAATCTACTGACTTTTTAGAGTTCAAGATGAATTATTCTGAGACTGAAATACAATTTTTAGATGTATCGATTAAATCTGTTAGAGGTATTATCAGAACAAGTATATAAATATATAAAAAAGAAACAAGTTATCCATTATCTTCACAATAGAAGTATGCATGCTCAACATACATTTAAAGGAACTGTGAAAAGTCAACTCCAACATGCAGGGAAGCTTAATACAGATGACGTAGAATGTTTAAAACAGATGGATGAAATGATATTAGACGTCAAGGATAGAGAATGCAATAATATATTATTGGACAATATTGCAGAGGAAGTAATAAGGACTAAAGATAGTATAACTAAACCTTACTTTGCATGAGACAATGAATATGATGGGAATAAGTCAAGAAATGTTATGCAGAACAACATAAGTTCCTTAACAACATTTAATACACAAACAAAATTTGTAAAAGATATTATCAGGAATAACTGGGGAATTTTGAAGGCTTTACTAGAATTAAGGTTGATGACTGGTGATTAGCCAAGTTTTACTTATAAAAATTGTTCCAATCTAAAGAATCATCTGTTATGAAATGCTCCATTCATAATGTTAATAATAAATATGGAACTTTCCCTTGTTAGAATTGTTGCTGCTGTGAATTTGTGTGTACACAAAATACTTTTAGACATCCACAGTCAGAGGAAGAATTCATATTTAAGTGTTTTGCAACTTATAACACTTTTATTCTCATTTAACTTACTTGTAAAAAAAAATGACTGCCTTTTATGCATGTAAATCACATAGAAAAATGAAAGAGCATATAATAGAACATAGGTCTGATATGTTTAGATCTGTTCAGACTAATGCATTAGCGAAACACTATTTAGAAAACGGGAACAAACACCTTTTTTGTCTTTACAGTTATAGGTGTTATTAATAGCAGTATTAGAAGAGGTGATTTGGATAATAAACTAGAAATGTCTGAATATAGGTTCATAGGTTCATAGGTTGGTACTAGGCTATCAGCCCTAGGGCCTATACAAGCCTAGCCATAACAATTCCCTGGCTATTTCTTCCCACATTATTTACTTTCCTGGACCCCTGTCTAGCAGGGCGACTGACGTGATCCCTGGGGTGAATTTCATTTCTCCCATCCAATCGTCAAGGTTCCTCTTGAAGAGGTCCAAAGAGGCACTCTGCTTTACATGTATGGGCAATCTATTCCAGAGTCTGGGGAGTCTCTGGGTCATCCCTCCAGCATGTTTTGTTTATTGTGATGACAAGGTTTAGATCCCTGGAGCGTGTAGCTCTGAGGGATTGGGATTTCTTTAAGTGTAGCATGTCCAACAGCTCTGGGTTTGACATGGCCTTGTATGTTAAGCAGAGATCGCCTCTGAGTAGATGATATGCGACAGAGTATAGCTGGAGTTTTTTAAGGCGGTCAGCGTAGGGCATCTGCTTTAGGCCTGTGATTCTTTTAGTGAGGTATTTCTGAGGCCTTTCCAGTTGTTGCAGATGTCTTGAGAGGTACATACCAAATGGGGCGTTGTATTCTATAATGGGTCTAATGAGGGATGAGTACAGTGGGACAATGACCTCCTTTTTTCTGGATGAAAAGCCCTTCGTGATGAGGTGTGCCACATAGAAGGATTTCCTGACTGTTGCGGCGATGTGGTTATCGAAGGTGAGACCACTGTCCACCTGTGTCCCTAAGTCTCTTATCACACTTTCTGTGTTTAGTGTACTGCCACCTATATGGTAATTCATGGATACATGTTTTTCCCAAAGGGGATAACAATACATTTCTTGGCATTGAGCTTGAGCCCATGGCTCTGGCACCAAGCATCTGTTTCTGTAAGGCCCTTTTGTAGAGTATCCACATCATTTGGGGATTCAATAATGGCTCCCAGTTTGCAGTCATCTGCAAACTTTGTTAGCCAGAGTCCCTTAGTGTTGACCTGTACTTCAGAGAAGTAGATGCCAAACAAGAGCGGCCCCAGGACTGAACCCTGAGGTACTCCACTTGTCACTTGTCTGGAGCTGGATTTGGAGTCGGCTACTTTTACAGTGTGGGTTCTATCAGTAAGCCATTTAGCAACCCATTGGGTGACATAGGGATTAATGCCCAACTTAGTAAGTTTATCTATGATTCCAGAGTGGGGGATCGTGTCAAAGGCCTTGGCAAGGTCTAGATAGGCTGTGTGGACCACCTTACCCTTGTCCATGGCTCTGGAGACTGATTCAAAGAAGTCAATCAGGTTCAGGAGACAAGATCGGCCCTTCACAAACCCAAACTGGGTGGGGTCTAGTGTTTGAAGGTTACCAATGTCTTTGTTTATAAGTTCCATGATAATACGCTCCATATAAATGGATTGTTATGTTTCAGGCTGATAAAAAATTGGTATTAATGTCAATATTAGTTTGAAACTGATTTCAAAACATAAATAAATGCATTTAAGGTAAAGTTCTGCCTTTATGTGACTTGTACCTTTAAGCACTTTAATTGATTCTATCTTCCGATTGGCGGGCCGATTAATTGATTTTTGTAAAATGTTATTTAATAAATACTTGTAATTTAAAATTGTTTTAGCACTGAGGAAGGATCACTTGATCTGAAAGCTTTGCATTTATAATTAAAGTTTTACGCTGTTTGCAGAGTCCATATTGTTTGTTTGCTTTTAATACTTTTTTACAAGAACTCTGCTTCACCATAGTGTGGGTCCTAGTCTGTTGTGTTAGAACATGGAGTACACAAAGATAGAGCAATTTCAGAGTTAGTATATATTTCCCTGCAATTGCACTTAAATTTTTGATGTTTCACAGATTATACTTATGATTTTCAAGTGTACAATGAGAACACAGTTTAAAGGCTTTTATTTATCTTGTAAGATTAAAGTTCACTTTCAAAGAAAAACTGCAAACAAGCACATTTTTCACTCATATCCAGTTTTGGGTTGTTAGTCCAGCGTTATCTTTTACTTTTATTTTTGCTAAAAATCATTGAAGTTCTCAGGTGTTGCCGCTCTGGACAGACTGCCTCACACATCCAGAAGTAGGTACCTGGGAATGACAAGCAAATCCACATTAAGGTTTGCAGTGTCCATAATGTAAACCACAGGTAAACTGTCACAAGTAAATCCACATTAAGGTTTCCAGTGTCCATAATGTAAACCACAGGTAAACTGTCACAAGTAAATCCACATTAAGGTTTCCAGTGTTCATAATGTAAACCACAGGTAAACTGTCACAAGTAAATCCACATTGTTTCCAGTGTTCATAATGTAAACCACAGGTAGACTGTCACAAGTAAATCCACATTACGGTTTCCAGTGTCCATAATGTAAACCACAGGTATATTGTCACAAGTAAATCCACATTAAGGTTTCCAGTGTCCATAATGTAAACCACAGGTAAACTGTCACAAGTAAATCCACATTAAGGTTTCCAGTGTTCATAATGTAAACCACAGGTAGACTGTCACAAGTAAATCCACATTAAGGTTTCCAGTGTCCATAAT
This sequence comes from Protopterus annectens, assembly GCF_019279795.1. Taxonomy (NCBI): domain Eukaryota; kingdom Metazoa; phylum Chordata; order Ceratodontiformes; family Protopteridae; genus Protopterus; species Protopterus annectens. Next base: position 758,896,399 of record NC_056750.1, on the reverse strand, counting down.
GTAAACCACAGGTAAATTGTCACAAGTAAATCCACATTAAGGTTTCCAGTGTTCATAATGTAAACCACAGGTAAACTGTCACAAGTAAATCCACACATTAGCTTCTTGAGTTCTACAGGTAAATCTGCAGGTGACTTGTACTTCACAACTTCTTCAACTTACGGATCACCCAAGAGTCCTTATGGTTACAGACAAAATCCCTTTCCATTTCAGGCAAATATCATTAATATTCTAGTCTTTTAACCCTACTTCTAATAGCAGTTTTTTTCTTGTGTTCCAGTGTTTTGTATTACCAATACTGTTACATCCTTTCAAATTGTTACCCTAATACTTACACAATATGTGTGTGTGTGTGTGTGTGTGTGTGTGTGCGCATGCGGGCACAAGTGCATGTTTTGGCATGCTGGGTGTGTGTGTGTGTGTGTGTGTGTGTGGTGGGACTTGGGTGTGTTGACATATGTCTGTACATGTTCATGTATATATGCATGGAGAGTTAATGTTGTTGATCTGCATATGCATAGTGCAATTTCTTTTTTATGAGGAGGCACACTGTATTTTTCTGATCTCTAACAGAGATTCAAGCACTTAATTGTAGGTTGAGGGAAGCTTAGTAGGAAAGTGTCTGAGATCTGATGATTTATGAAAATATACCCTGGACTACCTGGTACATGCATTTGAGGCCAGAAATATCTGAGTAAAGACAGATATCTACCAATAACTATTTAGTGGAAATAAGCTATAGGCAGCACAATACCTCTCGTGTTGAACCACTCTAACATAATGGGGATTCTAAATATGCTTTATAAAGTGGATATAGAAGCCATCCAATGCCTGCTTTTCTTACAAGTTAACATAACCCAGATGTGTTGTTGTCAGTTGTATTATTCTGACACAACTAACTCCCTGAGGTAATTGCCAATGGCTATCATAAATCTTTTCTTTAAAAGAATTTAACCAGGAAAAGCTAAATAGAGTATTTATCTAGTATAGTGCGCCTGAATATGGGTAGCCATTGAAACCCTGCACTGACTGGTTACTCTCAATGGTCTTGAACCAGGTCTCTATAACCTCAAAGAATATGATTGGATGCCTGTGACTCATGCACTTGCATCAGGAATTAATGTCTTGTTAGAGTTTCAAAGCAGATTCATGCTGCCTTTTGAGATACCATTGATTATACTTATTCATAAAAGCATAATGCAGCCAACATGAGACATCCATCAGAAATCAGAATTGTGACCATATAGAGTGGTTTGGTTGCTAGAACTTTCTGATGGATTGCTAAAAACATTGTTCTCTTTCACAGGTTTGCACCATGTTTATGCACGTTTTCCATGCCAAAAATGAAAATCAGTTTTATAGTGAACTAGTGACCCTGCTCTTTGTACTAGAGACCAAAATACTCCTTATGTTTTTGCATTGTCCTAAATGCTGCCCATGAAATATTTGGTTTCCTATCAAAATGTCAATTGCAGATTGATGTTGTGTTGTCTTATCAAATGAAAACTGCAAAAAACGGAATGCCAAAATTTCATATCTCTGAAAAAACATTGAAGTTTGACATTCACTTCCGGTTTTGGACCTAGAAACAAGCACTACCATGGGTCAAATAGGGGGTGAAATTTAGCATTTTGGAATATCGCTGTTCAACATTTGCAGCGTTCATAGTTTGGACATATTGATAGTAAACCGAAATAATTTTTATATTAATTTATTACCTTATTTAAATGGAATTCATGTTCTTGCTCTTGGCAGCAAGGATATTCTGCTGACTGCTACCCAGATTCAAATGCAAAACAGGCTGCCTTTAGCTTGTGCAGTGCACTATATTACATAAAAAATTATGAAGTTATCAACTGCCATCTAATTGAACACAAGAACTCAAAACTGCACAGATAACCAACGTTGGGAAAAAGGAAAAGTTTTGTACTGGGAGTAAAATTTCCATACATATCCCATGCAAAGGAAGAGACCCGGCATTTACACTTCCTAAAATAAGCTTTATAGTTACTTCACCGTTATGACCAGATTCAACATACTGTGACTCAAGAATTTACTACTACAGCAAGGTGTAGTATTTAATAGTGAACGACAAAGTGTGATCAGAATAAAGACTCCTCGTGAATAATCAGAAAGTGCATTAAATAAGAGGTAGGGTTGGCATGATAGTTAAGGTCTTTATCTCTCAGATACAAGGTAAGGACTTAATTCTGACCACTGGTTATTGACTAGGTTTGTAATAGTCTGCAGACTGATAGCCTACTACTTAACCATGAATGAGTAAAGTTTGCTCTCAGTAAAGGCACATTGCTGTCCCTCTCATCATGATTTCACTCTGACGTTGGGCATGGGATGTCCTTAGCTGCACAAGTTAATATGTAGCTATGACTAGTAGCTTATTTAAAAAAAAAAAAAATCCAAAAGATACAGTGTATCATATTTTATCTTCATACATAGCAGCCGGAGAAAATGTGTTTCATCTGCAAAGTGTGGAAGGAAAATATTTGATGTACTAATATGGTCAACATGCAACACCGATCATTCTGTTCTGCCCATTAAAGCAGGTTTATTTAACAAACTGTCATTCTGGACACCTAGCTTTATAAGAGCAAATTGTTCTCGGTGAGTCATAGATTATTCACTCTTATATTGCATAATGTTTAGAAACACTCCGTCCCTTAGTTTCCAAATACTTAGCTGAAAATAGCCATGCCACTGACACAAAGCGGTTAAGTGTACTGTAACATTTTTAAATCCAGACATTTTCTCTGTTTGCATAGAAGGTGGGCACCTTTTTTATCATAGTGCAATTTCTATTTTAAGATGGAAGATATTTTGAAAAATCAGCTTAATAAATAACTAAATTTCATTTAGTGTGGCACTTATAACTTTGTCAACACAGTTAACCTGTCCTGTTTAAACTATCTGGTACAAAAAAAGGGCAAAATTAATCTGTTCATTGTCTCAACACCATTTCTGAAATAGAGGTAAGGAAAATTTCTGTAGTACAGTAAAATGTTCAAGTTATAAAAATGCCCAGGGATTCAATAACTTCTGTGTAGGCTTTGTGCAAAGTCTATACAAAGTTTACTCTTTAGTGCAACGAGCACTAATCCCATATACATGTTGCTCATACCACTTACACCTATACAAACACTGTTTCTTGGACAATGCTGCTGGCCAGGAAACCATGCGGGGCAGCAGCAGGACAAAGACAAGAACCATTTAAGTTTGCATGTAGGCAAACCTGCTCCGCAAGATCCCATGAACAGTCATAATAACTAGCAGGGGTGAAAGTACTGCAATAACAGCAGTAATAGCACAGTAAAGAAAAGTGAACTGAATGCAATAAACAGTAAAACAATTACCAGTAGAATGAAATAATGGAGGGGATGGTAAACAGCAAGGACAACTACAAGGAAAGGTACACTGACGAGGGAACGTGAGGTGATGCAAATGTGCACATACATGAATGATAAGAAGGAATAAAGAGGAGAAGGCCATGGTAAATATGGAAATGTCCCCAAGATGCAGAAGTCTGACCTTGACAATGTCATAGTGCAATTCATAGAGGATAACATCATTAGTGTATTCTGAAAAGATGCTGTTTGGATGAGTGTCTGACAGAGCTATAGACTCGCATCCCATTGCAAAATTCTCTCCAGTTTGATAGCCGAAGAAAGACACACACACCCACAAGTTGACTGTTGTGAAATTAGAACACATTCCTATCTACTTAAACAAGCTAGACAACACAGTACTTAATGCCAGCACCCCTGCAGAAAACTGACTTTAATATCACCAGAGTGCACTCTATAGAGGAAGACATCATCAGTGCGTCCTGAGAAGAGGATGTTGGGAGGGCTGTATGAAATTGCTGTGGAGTCATGTAGTAGTGTAAAAACATTTTCTGAATGCTGCTTGAGTGAGGCAGCAGGATCTGGACTCATACTCATCTGACTACGTACATACCCACTCAGACACGCATATGCACATATACACACACACACACACACACACACACACACACACACACACACACACACACACACACACACACACACACACACACACACACACACACACACACACACAAAGACAAGCTGACGTACTGTGAGGTTAGGTCTCCTACCTATCTAGTAACACAAGCTAAAGAACACAGTAGTTAATATTCATGCCATTGCAGAAGTCTGACTTTCATAGTGTCACTCTGCACTTTATAGATGGAGACAACATCATAATGTTGTAGGTAACATATAACATTATGAGACCTAGGTGCAAAGCCAGGATTTGTGATATGATTGTGTGAGTACAATTTGCAAAAGCACTTATAAATACATTGTGACAACGAAGGTGAAATATGCTGTCAAGAATGTATATTCCAGAAGTGAGACAGATATGTTTTTGTCTATCAGGATATTGTGTAGATGAGACACAGAGACAAACACAGACACACACACACACACAGACACACTTGGGAAACACCAGTAGTGCAATGATGGAGTTGTGTGTCTTCATATTTGGATTAAGGTATGTCCACATTAATACACGTTACTGACAATATGAATGGGATATGATTGCCCACTGCCAGTATAAACCCATACTAAATGTAACAATGTAGTTAGGCTATGTAATTCTGTAGTCTGACAATGACCCAAGTCATGTATCATTTACAAGTACATTGGTGCAGGGCACACACAAATATCAGAAAGTGTGTGTTCAGTCAAGCACAAATGTCACTGTCCTTCTTTTGTGAAAATGAATGCATTTCCATGTATCGGAGGATTACAGCCCAGTAGCCAGAGTTAGAAATTACATAGCCTGTTTTAAAAAGTGCACCGAGAAGCTGATTTGCACTGATGATGACAAAGTATTAGCGCATGCGTGATTCAAATTTCAGGAATTCATCTTGGACTTGTCAAGTAGCAGGGTCCTCTGATTCTCATTGCCAAACTGTGCACAAATAGGGACATAAGAAAAGCAACAGTGCAAACGTCTCAAAATCCTTTAATAAAATTAATAAAACACAAAACTTACAAGTCTCACACAATCACATATAAATTATTATACAATTATATATAGTATTTAGTGTTTGTATTTCTTTAAATGCACGAACTGACAATTAGTACTCAGACATGTGATTGATTCTTCAATTTTCATTCGCTGGTGGGTATTTTTAAATTGTACATACTGAGGGGAGTGTAGCAGTTGCTCCTTTTTTTACACTGGGGAAGAGTCCTGTGAGACTTGAAATCTTTCTGTTTTACTCAATTTTATTAAAGGGTTTTAAGACGTTTGAAGTGCTGATTTTCTTATATTCTTGTCTATTATTTTACAGCAGTACATTTAGCTACCACAAATTGGTACACGCAGAAAGTGTCCTGACTAGGGTTAAGTGCAAAATACATCTGTTTGCTGTGAATGTTTCATGTGTCAGGCTTGCAAAATATGTTATAGGAGAAATAGTTGGCAGTTAGTATAATGTGCATGCTGTAGTCTGTCTTTGATTTGCCCAATATTAAGCACCAACCAAACACGGTTCTCTGCTTAAGAAAAACAGTGCAAAACTTAATGTAGCACGCCTTCCTTTGTGCAAACAGGCTTAGCAGCTATGCATGAACTTCAGCACACTGGACATTTCTGAGTATGGAAAATATACCTGCTGCCTAGCTTTCTCTGCAGCACAGGGTGTAAAAGTAGTGAGCTCCTGGCTAGAGCACAGGTGAGCCAGGGTTCAAATCCAAATGATTCTCTTGTCTTTTTTGTATTGCGTGTACAGCTTGCTACAAATGACAAAGGGTGGTACATCTGTTGAAATGATTAGTATGACCTGGCAGATATGCTATTTGTGTAGGGCAGAACATCCTGAAAATTGTGTGCAGTTTACTTCCTCACAGCAAGGACAGTTTCCACATCATATTACATGAACATTTCATCCATCACCCTACCAAAGATGCTACAGTATATTCTGATGAAACAGAGGAGGTGATAATGACACACTGCTGCACATGATATAGGAGGTACTGTCCTGGCACATCTGTGAACATCCAAATGGTGTGTTAGTGTGATGTGTCTTCTCAATCAGAATATGTCCTGCTCTGTAGCATAAATTGCATGAGGTAAGGATAGAGGAGATATAGAGTGATAATAATTAATACAAACATACATATCTGTTTTAAGAAGATGTGGGACATCTAAGATATGATGGTACCATGGGGGAATTGATAACTGACAGTTATATCAATTGTGACCCACCTTACAGTTTACTTGATAGGCAGACATTTCGTAGGAGAAGGTGTAGACAGATGGATAGGTAACAGATACAATGCATCATACTTATGTAGGAGAAGGGGTAGACAGATGGGGTCTATATTATATAAGTGAATGCACTGATTTGAAAATGCTATATAATTGACCTGAACTATCCCTGAAAATCCCAAATGTCGAACACACAGATCAGCAACTTTTTTTCCTAGGGGGGAAAAAAATCGCTGATCAGTAAAAAAAAAAAAAATCAATACACAAAATAAAGTGGGGGGCTTAGCCCCCCCCCCCACACACGCACACAACCCCTACTTAAATATACCAACTCTGAGATTGCACCACCATGGAGAAAATGGCAAAGTCCTGAAAATGGCCCAGTGATTTTTTTCCCTAGGAAAAAAAAAATTGTTGTTCCGTGCTTTTGGTATTTTGCCATTTCGCGTAATGACATTCGACTAAACAGCATTAACAATTCACTGCATTTGCTAAAATAATAGGGACCCAACAGATACTCAGAACAGAGATCTCTGAAGACAATACTTAAGATCATCCTGTCAGCTGAATTATAAACCCTGACAAGATGCAAATGTATGTTTGTACATCTGAGAATCACCTGACCATGACACAAAGTGAATCCTACAGCAGATTTTGAAACATTGCACACTACAGGAGCAAGACAATGTGTTGCTATTATCTATCGCCACTGAGAGTGAACCAAATTTATTTTTTTTTTTTTCCTTAAGTGTTGAATCTGCTTTTATGTACAAGTACATGGAAAAGGCAACAATTAGTTGTGTAATTACTCATCACCACCACACATTGAAAATATCTACTGTGGGACTCAAACCCTGCTTTATCTTTGTTCTCTCTTTTTTAGCTCATAGTATTTATACCTTTTGTCACAGAGTCAACCAACTAACAGAATTTCTGCAGCCATCAACATCCATTATGCTGACTTGTGCACAATGCTGCAAAGCATGTTTGTGCTTTATAAGGAGACTGAAATTAAATGTTCACTTTTTTCTTAAGCAGAAAGCCACTGGTAATTTAATAAAATATAAATAGGACCACACAATTATGAGCACTTTCATCTCATACCAGGGACTTCATCAGATAATGAAACACAGTAAGTCAACACTTTATATACCTTCATCAATTTCCTGTCAACGAATTAACTACATTTCCACTTTATTAACTCTTAAAAACCTTGTGGAAGGTTGGGCGCCAGGATGGCAAGTCGATACCATGAAACTCCACTACCAGTCATGAGCGGACAGATGATCTGCTGTGGCGACCTCTAACTAAAAGCTGAAAGAAGAAGAACAACTCCTAAAAACCTTAAAATCAATTTAACAATGACCCATTAAAATAAAATTACACTTAGTTACACAGTAAAAACTGTTAACAGTAGCAGCCTTCTCCTTAAGAACAGGTTTCCACGAAACATGTTCATTTAGTCCAGGGGGGAAAATAGTATTTAATCTACACTGCCAAACAAGTTCCTTCTTTGATAAAGCTAGTTTCCAGTCACCACCAATATAATTCATTTTAATAACTTCTAGAATCCCAAACTGAAATCTAGTGTATTTAGTACAGAATGTTTATACTGTTTATATTGGTTACCTTTTCATTTTTATTTCATAACTGTGCTCATAAATTCTATCCTTTAAAGCTGTCTCTTTCCTATATAAAAGGCTAAGCACCCTTGACATTTAGCTAAATAAATCAATTTATTTGTAGTACAATTCCCATAAGAAAAATACACCTTAATACCCAACTCATTTTCTAAGGTTACACAATCAGACCTTAAAATAAATGGGCATTGTCTGCACATACCACAAGGAGTTGTTATCTTTTTCAACCTAGGCCTATTAGCTATCCCCCTATTCAAATATCTGTTTGGAATTTCTTCCTGTCTTGAAAGTAAAAATAGGCTCATGTCCCACTGCTTCATACAGTTCCTTGTTTACTTTAAAAGTACTCCAGTTTGTCTTAACAATGTCACAGATAGGCTTAGTATACTGATTGTATTCCATAATAAAAGCCTTCTTATACTATCCTTTCCTTCCAGCCTATTAACATCATCCAACCCTATAGCTAATAATGGTACATATTTTGTACCCCATCCCTGATACAACTCTTCAATAATATCTGTGACCAGCTTTTCTGGGAAAGCACTGCTAAGGAACATCTTCAGTTTTGACCAATTCTGCCTATAAATCTTCATATTGAGATGTCATTCTGGCAATATGAATGGCCTGCCCCTTACCAAGTTATTTTTTTCGGAAATGAGGATGGTTACTAGAAAAATGAAGATACCCATTACAAAACATGTCTTATTTATATTTTATTAAATTATTGGTGGCTTTCTGCTGTGGTTGGATTATTTTTTATATTTATTTTTCGGTTGGATTGATTTATCATGTGTTTTGGTATTCTGGACTTTTTCCTTACTTAAGCAGTGAACTGTGTTTGAGCTATTTCATGTTTCACACACATGATGAAGGCAAAAATATAAATAAATACCTATATATATATATATATATATATATATATATATATATATATATATATATATATATATATACACACACATACATACATAAATATAAAAAAGGAAATAAAGGTTAAAAAATTAAACAGCTCTGGATTTGAGCCATCAGACTGTTGCAATTGCACAACACAGTTGTAGTGAGTTATTTCTCTTTGCCACAGAGAAGACTTTGCAAAAGCTATCAAATAATGTACATACAAGCAATTCTCATTTCATATCCAGTATTAAACAATTCATATTGTTGGACAATCTCATATTTAGTGGAAGGAGTGATCACACAATATTTAGGAATGTGTTTGCAAAACTGCAGCTCTGCCTTCTCTTTGTATTCTGGGAATCCTTCCCTTATCTCTACTTTACTATCAGACATGTAAATCCTAGTGCATATCCTCTCATTTCTCTTTCAAGATGTGATACAAATACATGACAGTGAACAACAGTTTTCAGCAAAGGCAATAAACTGAGCTATTATGCCAAGGAAATGTACATTTGGGGTGTTTAGTTTTGTTTAAAAGCTCACTTCAGTTAGTTCCTCACTGACAAACCCACTTTAGGGAAGGGTATCTGTTCATTACTGTGTTTTGCTTCACTCAGGGTAATCTTTCACAGTTGTAAGCCATTAGCACCTAACAATGGTGTAGAGGCTACACTATGTTTACGTCTGCTAAACAAAGTCAAATGTTTGGTATTCAGCAATTCTAATGAGTTCACACATCATTTGCACCTTCAGAGTGCTCAGAGGGCTAGATCTACACTATGAAAAGGTAAATGTGTTGCTAGGGAACTTGAAGGTGAGGAGACTATTTTAGTTCACACGTATTGCTCCACTTGTGAGAATGTAGGGATAAGTAGACTTTCTGGACTGCTTTTTCTATAGTTGCATGGGGCAGTTTATTTGGTAAACTGTATAAGTATATAATACAGATGTCAGTTATGTCGGATAATGTGGCACTGTTGGACAACTCACACACATTCTACTTAGGTGCATTTACAATACCAGTTATGCAGATATCTGCCAATCATTCATGTTCTTACACATTTATTTATCTTTTACAGGTTCCACACATGTTCACAATCTTTCAGTTACAACTGTTGTCATTCAGGGCTGATTCTGTCTGATGCTAATAGTACCCATCCATTACATGGGGAAATAAAGGTTGTGAGCATTGGTTGGAATCAACTGTACTCTATGTATGTGCACAGGATGAAAGGTGCACCCCTTAGGTGGTCAGAATGTGTGCTCATACCCTTTTGTGTTCCTGCTGCAGCTGTTTTCTCAGGATAATATGTAGGATAGCACACACTGTAATACATTTGGCACAAGTACTGGGATCATACTGCAGGGGCCCCCTTGAAGTATCTAGCACCAAAACCATGACTTCAGCCTCCCAGACACATCCTCTATGATGTTTCTTGTTTGATCGTTTGCCTCATTATAGCGTTCTCCATTGGTGTGTGTGCATTACTGATGAGCATAATCAGCCATGGTTTCAATGCATACAAATTAAGCACAAAGTCTGAGAATCCAAACTATTTATTAAAACAAAAAAGTGACTCTAGCACTTTGGCCACTGGCATTTAAAGAGTTGTTTAAAAGCTAGTATTTTACAAAAGGTTAAAATCTTTATGGTATGGATTTAAAAAGCCAACTGTTTTATAAGGATGCAGTTTTTATTTTGAAATATGGAACCTTGACCCCTAAGGGCTTAAATGTTGATTTTAATTGGATTATTGTTTAATTGTATTAAAATTTTGTAGTAGTTTGTATTTAAGTGGATTTTGTTAAATACTGAAATAACTCTTGAACGGCCAGTGACTGAGGCGCTAGAGTCACTTACTTTTTTGTTTTAATAAATAGTTTGGATACAATGACTTTGTGGTTACTTTTTATTCTTATTGGTGGTTGTGGATTCTTAATGGTATCAATGCATACCCTACATTCCCCCAGTAAAGGGCCTTGTGGGACATCACCCCCAGAAAACCTTTAGAGGTGTGAACCATATATGAGAGCCATGGTAACTGACGGGGTTGCCAGCACACACATTCAGAATGATTCTCCTAACATTACACATGACTAGGCAGTTAAGGGAGTAGAACCCCTTTCTGTTGATATAAACCCTTCCCTGCTCCTTGGGTGGTGATTTGATTTCAGTGTGGCTACAGTTTATTGCATTCAAGACTTCATGAATGTGTGCTACAGGGTACAACTCCTGCATAGTTCTAGCTTTGTCCTCAGGGGTACCGGATAAATATATTCATAGTCACTGGCATGCTGTAGCATAACATTCAGGAATTGGTGTAGAATCCTTGATGCTGATGCCTGTGACAGCCCAGAATGTCTCCTCTTGGTGTCTGGAAGGTTCCTGTAGCTAAAATTCTAAGTGTTATACATGCCTTGGCCTCCACTGGTATGGATTCCCCTCCATTTGTCCTAGGTCACAGGTGACAACAGAGGTTGCAGAGTTCATGGACTGTGTCTAAGTTCCTGTACTGCTCTACTATTTCCACTTCATGCAGACCATGAAAAGTTAAACTGGGTCTAAATACCTTTCTGCTTGTCCGAAGTAATTCAGCAGTGGCAGCAGTAGCAGAGAGTTCAGCCTGTTGCACATACACATGAACAGCAGCAGCAGCCTGTAACATTCTTTCTTTCTTTCCTGTGTAGGTTCTGTAGCTGTATTCCAAAAGGTTTTGGTGTACAGGGCAGATGGCTACATGGAATGTACACAACTTCTTTATAGCTTACTGAATAGCTCCTACATCTCAGATTGGTTGATTAGCATATAGTTCAGCTGCTCATGCAGTAATAAGAATGTGATGATGTTTATCGGGATTACCGAATACAAACTGGTGTGCGATCATGTGCACGTTGCACCGCAGTGTGAACATGGTGTGTCTGAATTGTGCAGCATTCATTGAATCTAGTTCATGATTTTAGCTTCATGTATACTTGAGTTATCATCACATGCATTTCTGGGAACTCTGGGTCATTTTATTCAGGTGATTAAATTACATTATTTTAACTCAGAACCTTTAGTAGTTTGATGCACTGACTCTAACCACAAATCATGTTGTTGAAGTCTCCTAGGAGCATGGTGTCTTAATGCATAGGGACTTTGACGTTATACTATTAAGGCAGAAGCTATAGAGTGAGGTAGTATGGAGGACCTGGACATGGGTATGGAATGAAACCTTGATATGTTGCTTCTACTGGTGTTTAACCAGGTCTGTATAACAATAGATATACTGATGTTTTCCAGGTTAAGAAGCCAATTTGGGAAAGCCTTGAGATAGGTGGAGGCCATCCCTGACAAAGCAGTTAGGACTGTCTACTGTCTTCCCAAATGCTAATGTACATTGGAACCCCAGCGATAATGGAGATCACTCGACTGTGACAGTGTTTTTTTTTTCACAGATCTCAGAATGCTATAGGATTTGTCTAACATCTAGGAGCTGTTGCATTTCATCTCCTGTTGTACCCAGATGCTACAGTGATGTACTGGCTACCAAACCTTCCCCCTAAACTACTCTGCTGAAGAAACATGAACAATGCTCTAACACTGATATGGAAAAAGAATGCTAGCTAGAAAATAAAACTGTTTTGTATCTGGCCTATAGCTAAATATTTGTATGTAGACAAAGGTTTGATAGCAATTTCTATACTACTGCATGAGGAATATATTCCCCGAGGAAGTTCAAAATCACTGGCTCAACTTATGCATTAAAACAGGATGTAGTAGACATGGTACAAGACATGAGAAAACCCCAGTGACATTTACAAAGTAGTATGTAGGCTGGGTAAGAAATGCACATTAGTACATGTTGAGACACATTCTACTGGTATTTTTATCTGCCAAGCTTGAGAAGGAATGGGAAAAGAAATGATGCAACAGCAAAGATTTTTGGCTGCATTTTTATAAATATTAAGCATTCCTTAATGCTCAGTTTAATTTTATAGTGTACTGTGACCTATAAAATATTAAAAAATGTGAAACATGGAAATCCATTTGAATAGATAGACTCTTTTACTAATGTTTGTGTAAGATTTGGTCATGATACATTTGTTCACTGCCACTTTCTAGAAAAGGCAAGTGCTCTAAGTTCCACTAATGTATTCTTCTATAACTACGTAACCATCTCAGCACTCTAGTCTACAATACAGTATACCCCTAGCAGAATCCTAACTCTATCCCTAAAATTCTCTTTTCACTCCTTTCCCCCTCTGTTAACCTACACTCCCTCCCACTCCCTAACCCTGCGACTCACTTCTCACTCCCTAACCCTAAGACTTTCTTTCTGCTCTCTAAATCTAAAATCCCATAATCACTTTCTTATCCTAAAATTCCCTTCCCAGTCTGTAAACCTAAAAGCACGCCCCCAATCCTTAGACTCCTTTCTCATTCCATAACCCTTAGATTCTCTTCTCTTTTCCTAATCCTTAGACCCCTTCTCACTCCCTAATCCTTAGACCGTCTTCCTCTGCTCCCTAAGTCTAAAACACAATTCTCACTCCTCAGCCCTAAAACTCAGTCCTTACTCTGTAAACCTAAATTCTCCCCTCTTACTCCCTAAACCTACAACCCCTTTCCTGACCATTACCCTAATCTGCACTCCCATGTCACAATCTCATCATGTCTGCCGCACTTACCTTCACTCAAACTTGAGTAGTGTGTTTAGGAAATCTATGGCAGCTGCTTGCCTGAACTTGTTTTCATGTTGAGTCATGAGACAAGCAACAGCCTAGCTGAACTACAAGATGCTGGTGTCCCCTGGCTTTGAGACAGTAGAGTTTTTGGGATTCAAGGGCTTGAAGAACACAGAAATAAATACACAAATAACACAGCCTTCCTGTGTGTTACTGAGGACTGCATCAAAACAATAAAAGGAAATGAAGCCACAGATTGTCATAAATGTTTTTTGTAATATATTTAATACACACACTGTTTACTTGCGATACATAAATTGTCTTCCATACCACACTTGTTACTCAGAACTGTAAAGATGAAGATCATTTGACATTTCCTTACATGACCTCTGCTGAGAACTATACTTCATTTTAGTAGAAATTCCCCTCGCCTACTTATATCATTGTGTAGAGAAGATTCTCTGAACTGCACAAATATGTAAATTAGATTTAATCTATCAGTTACAAAAGACAGAAACTTCTTGTCTTCTAACACATTTCATGCATCCAGGCTTCCCATTGGATCACTGCATTATCACATGACTTGTTTATCTCTATCCAGTCAGGTATTATTGCCAAACCCTGCTTCCATACGAGTTGCTCCTTCTTTCCTTATTAAAGAAGTCTCTAATCATTTTTCTCGCATACTGCTTTCGTATCTCAAATCAGCGACTTTCCAGATACAATTCTATACATTTTAAAACAATTCTCAAGTAAAATGAGAACCCTCACTTCTAACTGACTCTTATCCGGAAATTATACCCACTATGAATTGTACATTGTGGTAATCACGCATTACAAATTGGGTGTATGCTTCAAGGCTCATTATCTTCTGTCTCTCACTCAGAGACACACACACACACACAGAATGCCAAAACTAAGAAAGCTCTTTGTTCAAGTGGCTCTTGTATGAGCTAACATTCTCCATTCCTCTCATTTGTTTACTCTCATTGCTTTGTGTTGTCAGAATCTGTATTTTCCTCAAATAGTTACCTGAAGAGCAAACATATAGTTATAGGTAAACAATGAAAATGACTTACAATATTTTTGGAAGTAATTATAATATTGAGAATGGTCTAAATGTCATGTGCTATACTGCAAGATTCCATACAAGTTATTCAACTGATTTCGTTTTCTTAGCTATTTGCTGACATTTTTCCTTAATGACAATTGCAACATAGTCATGGAAATTTTGAATGTGTTCAGTATACTGTAAAACCCCTTAGTCATATTTAATGTTCTTTGTAAATAATTATATGTTTCTAATTTTTGATGTATTTAACAAATGCTCATCAGAATTATTTCTGTTCTGAATTAAAAAATAATCAATGCATACTTTTGATTGACAAAAAAAAAATACATAAGCTCTCAACTTTCCATTGTGCTATTTCTTAAAACATTTTTGCTGAGCTTGAAAAACTATTATCTGTACCATTAGAAAAGAAATTAAGTACACCAGGAAGACTGCCTTCATTACGGTTAATGGTAGACGGTATCACTTGTGAGACTTCCCAAATAACATTTTATGGACCTCTTATTTTTTCTAATTGGTCATAATCTGATAGATTTAATTTGATCATTAAAGTACTCTAGGGTATTTGATTATGTTGGTTTAGCTGATTTTGGATGACATGTAGCATCTGCAATCATAACTACACACATTTCTAATTGCCAAAATGATACAAGTGCTTGTTTTTAAATTCCAGCGTGCAGTAGAAAGCAATATTAATTGAGGCTCCATCTGCATTTTTCATAATGTAGACAACACCCTAAAAACACAGTAACAAGAATATATAAACCCCAAATCTCTGCATCGCATATATGAATTAATAAGCTATCTATCAAGAATGCAGTTTTGCTTTTCACAACTTTAATTGGTTGCTTTTATCATCTTTTTCCATACTGGCTATGGTGATGCATTATTTACTTAGAAATTGGCAATAGAAAAGGAGTATCATAATTTAGTTTATCCACTGATCATTCCATCCATCCATCTACCCAGTCTGCCATTTTCTACAGCAGCTTACCCCACTTCACATTCTCAGGGACTTCCATCAATCCTGAAGCTAATAATTTGAAGGCAGGATCTAGCCTCAGATGAAATGTCATTCTATTACAGACCTATCTATTAAATTGTGCTAAAGGAGAAATGTGAGATATTCCTTCATGTAATTACATCTGGACCTAAAACCTGTATAAATGAGGCAGGTAGAACAGCAAGCATTTAAGTATAAACTAATAAAATCACAATAATAATGAAAGTAACAAAGTTTAATGAAGCACCTTCTAACTCTTTCTTTTAAAAGCCTTCCCTGACTCCTACAAACACATTGAATTTTTCCTGATCTTCCTTTTCAGGAATATATTTAACATTGTCCAGGTTCCTTCCAATAAACACACATCACACCAAATGACATTTGACGACCTTTATTAAAATTCCATAAACATCACTTCATTGACCAACTAATATTTGTATTTATTAATCATGACATAAACATTCATATAACAGTTAACTTAGAGCAGCTTGATGTTGTTCACCCTGATCAAATAAGCAGCATCCTTACCTCCGCTCGCTTACTTTTACTTATCAAGCAGCGTCCAACTACTCACTTGAATTTCCCAACATCCATATAACAATTAACTTAGGGCAGTGTGACTCCACTCACCCTGACCAAGTAAACAGCATCCTTACCTCCACTCCCTTGTTTTACTTATCAAGCAGCGTCCAACCACTCAGTAGAATTTTGCAATTCATTGAAATAACCATCCAACCAAATAAGCAGCGTTCTCATCACTTGCTTACTTATATGTGTCAGTCAGAGTCCAACCGCTCACTTGCATTTCCCAGCTCTTTGAAATGAACCTCCAACACCAGAGGGGGAACAGAAGAGGGACAAGCGTAGCCCTCTTCACCTCCCAGCAGCGTGACTAGGCTGTTCCCCCTCCTTCATTCCAAAATTTTCAACAAACCCTCCAAAACAAAACAAACCTAACCATACCTAAAGGTCAAACCAAAGTCATTTGGTGCATGCCATACCCTCTGAACCAACTGTATCCCTGTCATCAACCTCCCAGCGGCCTGACAAAATCGCCAAAGCAACCAACTGTCTAAATAGCCAACATAGCTGATGAACTCTCCCCAAAGCCAAAATAACCACATTAGACCACACAGTACTCTTACTTCAAAATAACCTCTTTAAATTAGCATTTCCTCCATTCCTCCATTATTATTCCAACTGCAAGTGCAGAATTATTCCCACATGGTGACCTTGCAAATATTCCACAAAGACTGTAAGGGGCCGCAATGTCACCTGCAACTATGCAAGCCCAATTGTCTGCTGCCTGGCCTAAATGCAGCCCCTTTCAGCCTCCCCAACAGATATAAGAATGGTTATTATAAGCAAAACATCCAAAAGACACATAGGATTTGCTGACTAATGCTTCACCCTCTTAGTGAGTGCACTACTCCATAACAATAATGCAGCCACACAACCAAACTTATCTAGTCAATAACCATTTTCAAAGTATCAAACTTACCAACCTTTTAAACATAAACCCCTGTCCCAAATTTAGTAAATTCACATAACCCTGTCTCTTGAGCAACTATCTAGAGGAAAACAGTTTAGGTACTTACTTTCCTCACTTATCTAGAGGAAAATATTTTTTATTCAGGCATGTCCAAGGGTCAAGCTCCCAGTGTTCTCTCCTGTCTATCTGATGAATCTGGGCATCTTGGGGCAATGTAGAAATTGCCTCATGTACACAGACAACCCACTCCTCCTACCACCCAACACCTGTGAGAGATGCACTTATCTAGCCAAACTGGAGGTAAAGCTCTCTCCAATCAAGACTGAACTTGACAGTCAAGAGGAGAAGGTAAACACTTGCACCACACCACACCACACTCATCACATAGTCTCACTAAATCTACACCACCAAAATCCACACATAGAAACACAAAAACATTCATGGAGGCTCTCAATAATAATCTGCTCAAGCAACAGAGACCTCCAAAGCAGAAATGCAAGCAACCTCCACCCCCCAACACAACACAAATGACACATAGCCCACAGACTCAGTGTGCCACTCAACCACAGCCAATAAGGCAAAACAATGTACCCAACACACTAGTCATAGGTGACGCTATAGTCAGGCACACTGATGTCCCACTCACCAGGCTAAACAAGGAGAAGGTTACTGTCAGCTGCCTGTCGGATGCCAGGATCCGCCACATAACCCACGCACTCAGGTCACTCCACAACAAGTACAAATATGACTCTGTCATTGTCCATGTTGGTGTGAACAACCTGAGACGTACCTCCCTGGACTACATGAAAAGAGACATGGAAGAGCTCTCTGATCTTGTAGCCCAGGCAGGTATGACCCTAGCCCTGAGTAGCATTCTGCCATCACCCAGAATGTTGCCGCAATACAAGGACAAAATGATTGACTTCAGCAATTGTCTAAGCTTCTGGTGCCATTCTAAAGGGATCCAGTATCTGTCTACCTGGTATGACATGGTCGACAGACCACAAAGCTTTGCCAGAGATGGCCTGCACCTGTCACCCCTGGGATTCCAGATACTGGCTAAGGTTCTTGCCGCCCTATAGTGCCTTTTTTAGGCAAGGTTCAAATGACAAATTCACCACCGTAACAGGAACAGGCAAGCAAAAACTGAGGGTGATGCTACTCAATGCTAGAAGTCTAAATCTCAAAATGCACTCACTCGAGGCATTCCTTAAAATGGAGAACATCAATATCTGTGCAGTGACTGAGACTTGGTTCAAGGCTCCAGAGAGCACCCCTGCACTACCAGGCTATAACTCATACCACACTTTTTGTCTATGTAACCTGGAACGGAACACCAAAGGCGGAGGTGTGTCCATATTCATTAAGGATATCCACATGTCCAGGCTAGTTGCTCAGCATAATGCAGCCAATGTTATCCAAGTGCAACTAACCCTGGGCAAAACTGCAATCCAAATTGTAGCTTGTTACAGATCACCCACCATGCCCCAGGATTCCCACTCCTCTTTTCCTGATGTACTGGAAAATATTAGGGTTCAACCAAACACCCTAATAATGGGCGATACCCCACCATTAACTAGGAAAATAACTCATGTACCAACTCTTTACTCAACACTTTCTGGAATTCATAAACTCCAGTGCCCTGGATCAACTTGTCCACACACCCACCAGGGGCAACAATATCCTAGATCTAGTCATTACCAATATGTGCGACCGGTGTTCCACACCTGAAGTCAACGCATCATTGGTCTGATCCGACCCTAAGCTAATTACCCTAGATATCCACATCCTGCCCCCACCCTCCATTAAGGAAACCAGGGTAAAAAATTTCTCCAAAGCCAACTCCATGCTTCTTAAGACAGAAGTGGTAAACGTCATGACAACCATGCAGATGGGCAATACAGTTATGACTACTGAATCCTACACAATTGCACTTTATAAGCACTTACATGAGTGCATGGATCATGTTATCCCAAACAGAACCAAGACACTATCCTCCAAAAAAAGCAAGCCAATCTGGTGGTCCCCTGCCATAAACAAACTGTAAAACAGAAGGAAGAAACTGTTGCAAAGGAAAGTAAAATCCCACAAGTGGAGGAGCTCCCTAGACAGCCTCAGTAAGAAGCTGCGATCCCTGATAAAATCCTCCAAAGCTAGTTATGAAAACAAAATTGCCACTGATTCTAAAGACAACCACAAAGCATTCTATAGCTATGTCAAGAATCTCAATGGCAACACTCAGATCTGCTCTGAGTTACAGCACAATGGCACTAAATATACAGACCCAATTGATATTGCCAACATCCTAGCAGATAGGTTCAGTGCTAACTTTACCCCCCTCTCACCCCCTAAAGAGCCCATCTCTATACTGGAAGAATGCAAAGTTCCTGTAATCACAACTGCACAGGTAAAAACCACACTCTCCAAAGCCAAGAACACAGCATCCATGGGAACAGACAACATCCCAGGCTGCGTTCTACACGAACTACAGCACAAACTGGCACCCCACCCAAGTACCATGTTCAATCATAGCCTCACCTCAGACTTTGTGCCTGCTGAATGGTGCACAGCAACAGTTATCCCACTCCACAAGGGGGAAGCCACCACAGACCCTGGGAACTACCGCCCCATTAGCCTGATGAGCCTGGTCTGCAAGGCCATGGAACATATCATCATGGAACTTATAAACAAAGACACTGGTAATCTCCAAACTCTGGACCCCACCCAGTTTGGGTTTGTAAAAGGCAGATCATGTCTCCTAAACCTGATAGACTTCTTTGAAGCAGTCACCAAAGCTGTAGACAAGGATAAGGTGGTTCACACAGCCTATCTAGATCTTGCCAAGGCTTTCAACACCATCCCCCACTCTGGAATTATAGATAAACTCACTAAACTAGGTATAAATCCCTATGTCGCAAGATGGGTTGCCAACCGGTTCACTGACAGAACCCACACTGTGAAAGTAAGAGACTCCAAATCAGACTTCAGACCAGTGACAATTGGAGTACCACAGGGTTCAGTCCTGGGTCCTCTCCTGTTTGGTATCTACATCTCTGAAGTACAGGCTAACACAGAAGGTCTTTGGCTAACGAAGTTCACAGATGACCGCAAAGTAGGAGCCTTAATTGAAACTCCTAACAATGTGGACATCCTACAAAAGGGCCTCACTGAGACAGATGCCTGGTGTCAAAGCCATGGCCTCAAGCTCAATGCCAAAAAGTGCATTGTCATCCCCTTTGGTAAAAACCCTGTAACCATGAGCTACCACATAGGTGGTAATCTACTTAACACTGAAAGTGTGATAACAGACCTTGGGCCACAGGTGGACAGTAGTCTCTTCTTTGATAATCACATCGCCACAGTAGTCAGGAAATCCTTCTATGTGGCACACCTCATCACAAAACGTTTCTCATCCAGAAAAAAAGAGGTCATTGTTCCCCCTCTACTCATCACTCATTAGACCCATTATAGAGTACAACCCCCCTTTTGGTATGTACCTCAAGACATCTACAATAACTGGAAAGGCCGCAGAAGTACCTCAAAAAGAGGATTACCAGCCTCAAACAGATGCCCTATGCAGACCGTCTCAAAAAACTCCAGCTTTACTCCATCGCATATCGCCTACTCAGAGGTGATCTCTGTCTAACATACAAAGCTATGTCAAACCCAGAGCTGTTGGACATGCTCCACTTAAAGAAATCCCAATCCCTCCAAGCTACATGCTCTAGGGACCTAAACCTTGTCACCACAATAAACAGAACATGCCGGAGGGATAGATTCCTGTCCCAGAGACTTCCCATACTCTTGAATAAACTACCTATCTATATCAAACAAAGCTCCTCATTAGCACTCTTCAAGAAAAATCTTGATGATTGGATGGGAAATAGGAAATTCATCCCAGGGATCACCTCTGTGGTTCTGCTTGACAGTGGCACAGGAAAATAATTTTCTTGGGTGGCAAAATCCAAGGTACCTTTTTGGCTGGGCTTGTATAGGCCCCAGGGCCGATAGCCTAGTACCTACCTATGAACCTATGAAATACAGCAATTAACGTGACATGTGTCCTGTAAAGCTTTAGCAAGCTCACTTCAAACTTATTGCTTGGCCTATTAAGTTATAAAGATATTTCTTAAAGTCAGTTCCCTGTGGTTTCTCCTATTAACCTGGTGAACTTGGGCATTCTGAGGCAGTGTAGCAACTGCCTCATGTACACAGACAACCCTCTCTTCTTACTTCCCATCACTCAGACTTGTGAGAGATGCACTTATATATCCAAACTGGAAGAAATTCACTCTCCAGACAAGACCAGAATAGCTGGTCAGGAGGAGAAGGTCAACACCTGCACCACACCACATGGAGAACACCACCCACCATCACATTTCTCAAATAAAAACACAAACCACATACCCACTTTCATGGAGACTCTCAATAGATATCTACCCAAACAGCAGAGACCTCCAGCACTTGACCACCACAACACAGCACAAATCACAAGACACATAGCTCACCTACACAGTGTGCCCCTTAACCTAAGCCCATAAGGCAAAACAGCTTGCTCAATACACTAATCATACGTGGCTCATTAGTGAGGCACACTGATGTCCCACGCACTAGGCTGAATAAGGAGAAGGCAACAGTCAGCTGTCTATCGGGTGCCAGGATCTGACACATAACACATGCACTCAGGTCACTCCACAACAAGTACAAGTGTGACTCTGTCATTATCCATGTGGGTGTGAATGACCTGAGATGCACCTCCATGGACTACATGAAAAGAGACATGGAGGAGCTCTCGGATTATGTGTCCCAGGCAGGTATGACCCTAGCCCTGAGTAGCATTCTACCATCACCCAGAATGATACCACAGTACAAGCAGAAAATAACTTGACTTCAACAATTGGCTAAGTTTCTGGTGTCATTCTAAGGGGATCCAGTATCTGTCTGCTTGGGATGACATGATTGACAGACCTCGATGCTTTGCCAGAGATGGCCTGCATCTTCACCCCTAGGTTTCTGGATACAGGCTAAGGCTGTTGCCACTCCCTATAGTGCCTTTTTAGGCGGTGTTCGAAAGACCAAATTACCACCATAACAGCTATAAATAAATGTAATCTGAGGGTCTCACTGCTCAGTGCTAGAAGTCTAAATTTCAAGATGCATTCGCTCAAAGCATTCCTCAAAATGGAGAACATCGACATTTGTGCTGTAATGGAGACCTAGTTTAAAGTAGCAGAAAGCACCCCTGCGCTACCAAGCTATAGCCCATTCCACATCTTTCGGCCCCAGAGAATGGACTGAAGCTCCAAAGATGGTAGCGTGTTCATATTCATAAAGGATATGCACACCTCCAGACTAGTAGCTCAGCATAACGCATCAGAGATACTTCAGGTACAACTAACACTGGGTAAGATGGCAATTCAGGTCATAGCCTGCTATAGGTCCCCAACCATGTCCCTAGTCTCTCATTCCACATTCCTAAGCACCCTGGAAACTTTTAGGGTCCAACCCAACACTGTCATACTGGGTGACTTCACCTACCCCTCCATCAACTGGGAAAACTACTCATGCACCAATACACTTGCCCAATGCTTCCTGGAATTCATTAATTCTACTGCGCTGGACCAGTTCATTCTTACCCCCACTAGACGAAGCAACATCCTTGACCTGGTTATTACTAACATGGGCAACCGATTCTCAACACCAATAGTCAATTCCTTCCTGGTTAGCTCTGACCGCAAACTAATTACCATGGAAATCCACATCTCGCCCACACCACCAGCAAATGTAACCATCATGAAAAACTTCTCCAAAGCTGACTTTGGGCTCCCAAAAACAGAGGTGGCTAACTTCATGGTACCCATGCAAATGGAAAATAGGTGCATGACCGCCGAATCATACACCAGTGCACTGTCCAAATGCATACATAAATGCATGGAACTAGCCATACCCAACAGAACCAAGACGCTCTCCTCCAAAAAAAGGAAGCCAATCTGGTGGTCCTCTGCCATTAACAAATTCTACAACACAAGTAAGAAACTGTTGCAGAAAAGAGTGAAGTCCCAAGACTGGAAAAACTCCCTTATTAACCTCATCAAAAAGTTGAGATCCCTCATCAAAACCTCTAAAGCTAGCTATGAAGGCAGAATTGAGGCAGACACTAAAAACAACCACAAAGCCTTCTACAGTTATATGAAGAATCTCCATGGCAATACCCAGATTTGCTCTGAGTTACTGCACAATGGTGCCTCTTATACTGAGCCAACAGTTATTGTCAACATACTGGCTGACAGATAGAGTGCCAACGTTACCCCTCTCTCCCCCCAAAGGACCAATCGCAATACTGGAAGAATGCCAGGCACCCAGCATTACTGCAGCACAGATTAAAGCTGCATTGTCCAAGGACAAGAATACAGCTTCCATGGGATCTAACAATATCCCTGGCTGTGTTCTACATGAACTACAAAGTGAACTGGTGCTACACGTGTGTGCCCTGTTCAATCACAGCCTCACCTCAGGCTTTGTCCTTACAGAATGGCACACTGCTACAGTCATCCCTCTTCATAAAGGGGGAGTGACTACAGACCCTGGGATTTATCACCCCATTAGCCTGATGAGTTTGATATATAGGGCTATGGAGCACATCATCATGGACCTAATTAACAATGATATAGTGAATCTCCAAACTCTGGATCCCACGCAATTTGGTTTTGTGAAGGGTAGATCATGCCTGCACAACCTGTCTGACTTCTTTGAGTCAGTGACCAGAGCTGGGGATGAGGGCAAGGCAGTTCATACAGCCTACCTCGATCTGGCCAAGGCCATTGATACCATTCCCCACTCAGGAATTATTGATAGACTCACCAAACTAGGCATCAACCTCTATATCATTAGGTGTGTTGTAAACTGGCTCACAGATAGTGTGAAAGTAGCAGACTCCAAGTCAGACTGCCGATCAGTCATGAGTAGACTCCCACAGAGATCGGTCCTGGATCCTCTCCTATTTGGCATCTACTTCTCAGAAGTCCAGGCCAATACGGAGGGACTCTGGCTGACCAAGTTCACCAACGATTGCAAGCTAGGAGCCATTATTAACTCCCCAAGTGATTTAGACATCCTACAGAAAGCCCTCACTGAGACTAACAACTGTTGTCGAAACCATGGACTTAAGCTTAATGCCAAAAAATGCGCCGTCATTCCCTTTGGGAAAAACTCAGTTCCCACTAATTAGCAAATTGATGGTACCCCAACTGAACAGTGAAGGCATTATAAGAGATCTGGTGACACGGGTTGACAGTAACCTCTCCTTCAACCAACACATTGCCACTGCGGTCAGAATGTCCTTCTATGTGGCACATCTCATTACCAAGGATTTTGCATCCAGGAAGAAAGAGGTCATGATCTCTCTCTCCTCTTCCTTCATTAAACCAATCGAGTATAATGCCCCATTTGGCATGTACCTCACTAAACACCTGCAACAGCTGGAAAGGCCACAAAAGTACCTCACAAAGAGGATCCTAGGCCTTAAACATATGCCCTACATGGACAGATGCAAAAAACTCCAGCTTTTCTCTGTCTCATGTCATCTATTAAGAGGCAATTTCTGCTTGACTTACAAAGCCATGTCTGACCCAGCCCTGTTAGAAATGCTACACCTAAAGAAATCTCAATCCCTCACATGCTCCAGGGACCTAAACGTCATTACCGCAATCAACAGAACATGCTGTAGGGACAGGTTCATAACCCAGAGAGTGCCCATGCTCTGGAATAGACTTCCCATACATGTCAAGCAGAACACCTCACTGGCCCTTTTCAAGATAAATCTTGATGAGTGGATGGGAAATAGAAAGTTCACCCCGGGGATCACTCCAGTGGCTCTACTTGATAGAGGCACCGGGAACTAACAGCAGCATGATGCCAGGGCACTTCTATGGGCTAGGCTTGTAAAGGCTCCAGGGCCTTTGGCCTAATACATACCTATGAACCTATGTACTACTTTGTAAAAGCAGTCTTGTCTGTTTGGCTTATATAGAAAGATACTGAATCCAACCCCCCACTATAAATAATCCCTTATTTTCTGATGTAGCATTTTATTATTCAGATTATTCCAAGTCTCACCATCTAGTTAAGATTTAGATTGTGGTAAAATCAGAGCATTCAGCAAAATCTGCATGGTTAGGTAATATGCGCATGACTTCAACTGTTACACAGCTTGACTTCTTAACACCTCAAACTGGAACTGTGCATAAAAACATGAGGTAAAGTCTGGGTATTCTGTGGTATCTGTACAGCTGAGAGCTGTGATGAAGCAAACTTACTACTGAAACCCAGTGCACATGTTCACCTCTTTCAAAACTAAGTAACAGTTAAATTACGCTTCATAACATATGGTGTAGAATGTGGTACGCAAAATTGCAGGGAGCCTATTGCGCTTGCAGAATTGTACTCTACAATAAGATAAAGATGTTCATATTATTTAAAACAACTAAAAATTAAACAATATATAAATGCACAAATATATATTTTGCAGTTTTGGTTCTGGATATCCAGCATACCTCTCAAACGCCTAGAGCAGGAAATCAGGACAAAGTCATAAATAATGACGGGACAAAGGCCCAAATAGGGACAATTTATAAATACAGCAGCTGCCTACTAAGATCCACAAACAAAATGCTAGTAGAAATATTTAAAAGCAAATATATGTGTGGAGACTCCTCATAACTCCCTTTATTCAAGCGTAGTTGGCAAAATCTAAAACATCCTCCCCAATTAAATCAGAATGCAAAATAACAAATTTAACTTCAAAGGTCAGCTGAATTCCTATCTATCCAATTCCTGGATATGTAACTGTCAAGAAGCAGACTAACCTAATAAATACCTAGTTCTTCTCTCATTATTACCTGCTAATGGTGCACTAAATGGTAAAGTTCTACTGTAGCAACATGCATGATATTTCATTATGCATGATCTAGAACAATCTAGATAATCTGCAATAATCTGGACAGTTGACAGGTATGATATCCATATAGTTCTCCTACAAAGTGCCTCTGAATGGTGCTATGAAATCCATTAAAATGTTATGAAGAACAAACAAAACTTTAATAAGTGAGCTTGGTCTAATTACAGACTACAGTAAATATGTTGTACTGCTTATTTTATTTTTTTTTCATATTTTTTAATTATTTTTCAAATGTCTACCTCAAATTATACAAGTCTACTATAAAGGATGCATCATCTCAAAATTATGTTTTTCCATTATAAGAGATCATAACCACCTGTCCTTGTAATATCTACATTTATTCTCCAAGTCATCTGGAAATATTAGAAACATCTTATTACTTAATAAAATACCACAACGAAGACCAGATAATCCACTTTAATAAAAGCAGTCAAACTCTAGCATCTCGGCTTCCAAAAAGCCTTCCAGGAGTAAAATGCAATAAAAGACACTTGCCTTATATACAAAATCATGCCCTTAAACAATATAGCAATAACCTACGGCTGGGTGTGGGTAATGCTGGATTTACCCATGGTTGACGTGGTTTGGTCACGAGGGTGAAGCCTGAGTGACCAAACAAAGCCAACTGTGGGTAAATCCAGCATAACCACACCCAGCCATGGGTTATTGCTATTATACAATGATGTTAGTTTTGTGTTGTGTTATATTTGTGGTGTTGTTATTTAGGTTTTTGTTTGCTTTACTTTGTATTCTTCCACTTTTTGTGAGATAAAATAGTCCACACTTTGGCGTAGTTAGCCACAGCCCCTCTGTTTTGTCTTGAACTTTTAAGAATTATACTCCAAACAATAGGAGGTGACATTGCATAATAAATGTTTCTTTATACTTATAAAAAGCTTTTTTTTGATGAATTAGTGTTTCAAGATAATTTATCATGGAAATTGTTAAAACATTACCAGTACATACGTGACAGTCTTTTTCAGTGTTGAATAGCCTGTAATGTGGATTTTTTAAGCGTCACAATCATGAACGTTCCCTCACAGAAAAATTGCAGTATAGAAGTATGATTTACATCTGCTTTTAATGTTTGCGAAAAACTGAGTGGTACATTTCTTGTTGCCATGCGGTAAACTTAATTCTCCCAAGCACTGCTGCTCTTCTGCGCTACTCTGCATCCATCACACCAACTATAGATGGAAAAAATATAATTTAGATGTTACGTTCTCAATTACCTTGATGGTTGTGTAAAGCTTTGTCGGACTACAACACCTACAGCTAAAGAAACCACTAGGGTGTTGAGGATTAGAGCTGCTTCGTGCATAATTTCACGTTCCATTATACAGAACTGATCATAAAACAGACATTCTCCTCCTTCCCGCCTCAGACTCGTATGTAGCTAGGCATGCTGTTTCCCTGTCATGTAGTGTCAGTTTCAGCGCGGGAGCTCCCTTTTGCTCTTGTGTACCGAAAATCACAATGAGGGAGTTGTAATGTGACCTTAGATGATTGGCGGTGGGTAGGAATCATTGTTCAAAGTGAAAGTGAAAGGTCTAGCCATTTTGTTTTCTTTTGTTCATTTTTCCCAAGTTTCACAAGCCAAATGGGACGTAATACCTTTGAAATTGCCTTACTGTTTTGTTTTTTATTCAATATGCACTTTTATATACATAATACTAATAGTCTAAGGGGGTGCTGACAATGTGGTGTTGAGAAAAAACGAGACTGGGGAATTGCTTAATAAAACATTCTCTGCTCCCTTCTTGTGAAATTTGGACAGGTGAATAATGCTTTTATTATACAATGTCATCTCCGAAAAGAAAGGCAGGGCTGCATGATTTCTTAGCGGTCGGACTTGTAACTTAGGTTACTTTGGATTTACAATGTGCACGCTGGTTGGATTGGCCAGTCAGCATGCACATTTCTTGTCTTATCGGAGATGACATAGTATAACTACAATTACTCATTCAATTAAATACAATATTAAACGTGTCCAACAGCATTCTGTATTAAGCTCTCTAGGGGTCACTTTAGAGTATTTTAAAATAAATAGAACTTTACACAAAAACTTCCTTGTCAAATTCCCATTTGTAGGTAAACATTCTACCTTTTCCAATATAGTTGCTTTAAAACCATCAGGATCACTATTGTGACAATATTTAAAATGTTGGGTTAGATGGCTTTCAAATTTCCCAGATTTAATATCTCTCGAATTTTCTTGTAATCTGGTTTTAAAAGCCCTCTTAGTTTGCCCTACATAAAATAAACCACATTCACATCTCATAGCATATATTTCACATTCTGCATAGCAATAAAATACCCCCCTAGTTTTAAAAGGTATTCCATTTATATAGTCAAATGATTTAATAACATATGTACAACTAATACACCTGTTACAAGGAAAGGATCCATAGTTACTAATCCCCTGACCTAAAACATCACATTGTCTCTTAAATTTACTATGAACAACAATATCTTTAATACTACAACCTCTCATATGAAAATACAGGAATTTTATCTATAATACCTTCTAAATCTTTGTATGTTAATAATAAATCCCAGTAATATAACAGCATTTGCTCTATTTCTAAACTCAAATATTATTAGTAGTAACAATAAAATAACTATTATTAAAATCTTTCCTATTTTTATCCATATTAAAGAAGTCTCTATTCATTTATTGTCGAACCTTATTGGTCACACTTAATTCTAACTTATGCAAAGCATTCTTTA
Source organism: Protopterus annectens (assembly GCF_019279795.1). NCBI lineage: Eukaryota > Metazoa > Chordata > Ceratodontiformes > Protopteridae > Protopterus > Protopterus annectens. Next base: position 758,867,683 of record NC_056750.1, on the reverse strand, counting down.
CAACAGTTTCATCATACCCCCTATCAAGAAACATATTAATAGTAGATCTAAATTATTCCCTCATTTTTCTCTCATCACTACATAACCGTGAAATTCTCAAAAAATTACTGTTAAGGCAGTGACTTGATAGTGTGAGAGGAATAGCAATTAGTACCTAACAAAACTGGTTGACTTTATTAAATTTTCGATGTATATTGGTATCTATAGAACCATCTACATTACCTTGATGATGTAAGTCCAAAAAAGAGACTGTAGACCCATACTGCAGGTCATCAAATTTAATACTGAACCTATTCTGATGTAATTCATCAATAAATTCAGGTACTTGGTCCTTGCCACCCTGATATAAAGAAATCAGGTCATCAATGAATCTAAAATATTTCAATAAATAACGTCCGTAAAATTCAGTTCTATATATGCACTCTGTTTCTAACATCCCCATGAAGAGATTTGCATACATTGGTGTGAATGGTGCACCCATTGCCATCCCTTATAACTGATGGTATATAACTTCCTCAAATTCAAAATAATTATGGACTAAACTAAAATAAACTACTTCCATAATATAATTCGCAAGGGGAGTATCACCCAAGTACAATTTTAAGGCCTGCATACCATGTTCATGTTTAATGTTGGTGTATAAACTTTTAGCATCTATTGTCAACCAATACATTTGTGAACTCCACTTTATTCCTGCTATTTTATCTAGAAAATCAAGAGAGTCTCTAATATAGGAAGGTAAATGTATAACTGCCTGCAACAAGTAGTTAATTAATACCATCCCTAAAATGTGTAAAAAATAATTACAGGCCGAGACAATAGGTCTGCCAGGAGGATGGGAAACATTTTTATGTATTTTAGGTAGGCAATAAAAATAAGCCATACCAACATTATCTCATGAAAATTTATTCTTAACATCATTGTCCGACCAATAGCAGAATCTCGAGCCTTTATTTAATATGCGATGATAATTGCCAATAGCCCGGTAATATTGTTTAATATCTATCACTTCATACACCTCCCTGTCATCCAATAAGGTATGACACATGGATAAATAATGAGAATAATGCATTCTAACAATACAATTCCCCTTATCTGAGGGCTTAATTACTAAATCATTCTGTTTACTAAAAGATATCAAAACCTGCCACTCTTCTTTGGTTAAATTATAATTAACATCATTCTGTTTGCCTTTAAATTCAAACAGCATTTTTTTCCAGTGCAAACTCAACCACTGAATAAAATGTTTGTATCTCCTCATGTTTAAAAGGTGGAACAAGATCACTGCTGTTTGAAACAATATCCGTGTTCATTTTACAATAAGCATTTACATAAACAGGATAAAAAAGATTCATCAGAATCTACATTAACATATGAATCATCCAATAGTTCACAATCCTGTATTACATCACTACTGTTTGTAAAAGCATTACTTTTACTGAAAATCTCTCGCAAATGTAACTTTGTGACTAACTGAAAAAGTTCTATTTTACATAAATGCATTCTTGGTATCACAATCAGAATAAATTTCAAGCCACAGTTCAGGGCTGAACAAAGATTTTCATCTATATTACATCCAGGTATGTTATCAATCAAATTACACACCTTACTATCATTTCCATTTAGTTCTTTTGCCCCAGTGGGACTGTTGAGCGTCCTGAAATTGCTCCATTTGCAGTCACCCCCGTTTCCTTGGTCTATTGTCATTTCTCCGAAAGTTCTCTTCAAAATAAACCTGCTTTCTAGGTTCAGGCAATGGGGGATAAGCCACTTCATCCTCAAATTCACTGTAATACCGACTGGTATCACTCAAAGATGCGTCGCCATGTTGTTCCTTCCCTTCTTGCCTCTGGAAATGGACAATGGAGCATTTCTTCGGATTGTCCGTTCTAAAGAAGGCTGTACCATTTTCATAGTCCCGTAGACCTCTACGGATCTTATACATTTTCTGCTCTAATAAACTCTGTTCCAATGAAGTTAATTTAGTATTTATATCTTGTAAACAAACTTCCATGTGAGCTTTTTCAATTATTGCAGCTAAATTGGAACAAACAGCAGAAATTTCAGTTTTCAGTTTATTTTGTTTAACACTATCCCTCTCAACAAGAATAGTAATCCATTGCATGGAACAGCGATGTGCAGCTCTCTCCCACTTCTTTTTAAAGTTTTTATTCTCTGTATCTGTACAATCAAAAGGTGTAGAGGGATATTTTACAAATGGGAATTTGACAAGAAAACTTTTGTGCAAAGAAGCTCTATTTATTTTAAAATACTCTACATTGACCCCTAGAGGGCTTAATATAGAATGCTGTTGGAAATATTTAATATAATTGTATTTAATTGAATGATTAATTAATTGTAATTGTTTAAGGGCATGTTTTGTATACAAGGCAAATGTCTTTTATTGCATTTTACTCCTGGAAGGCTTTTTGGTAGCCAAGGCGCTAGAGTTTGACTGCTTTTATTAAAGTGGATTATCTGGTCTTCGTTGTGGTATTTTATTATATTCCTGCTGCTTGGTTTGTGGTTCATAATAAACATCTTATTACTTTCCTGATACAATACATTTGTTCTTTTTGATTCATTTCTCACCTACCTTTTCATATTACCATAATTAGGACCATTGCCCTTCTGTACTGCCAACTTTTCTTATCATTCTGTTGCCATCTTTTAGCCATATTCTTCACTGCTGAATTCTACTCAAGCCCAGGGAAAATTTTCACATTGAAATCTTTAGCTGCCTTCTTTGCCACACTATTTTCTGTATGCTTTTCCAGTCCTTTGCCAATATTCTATTAAAAGCTCCTCCATTCATCAAACACATTATTCTTTCCATTACATCCAACTTTTCCTTCCACAGAAATAGAAAACTAATAAGAAGTCTTCCCTCATTTGGCATATCTCTTGCTATACATGCTGTGCTCATGTCCCCATTTTCTGTGGTATCCTACAATACCACTATATATATAACTGATAATGTCCTTGCTGCTAATTCTCCAATATTTGTTGCCTGACTATCACCCCCTCCTTTCTTACTCAAACTGGTGTTCTACTCCACTTAAAAAGAAATTTAAAATGCTCATCTCCCACTGGCCCTGCACTTTCCTTACTAGCTTAAATACTTGTGTCCAAAACATATTTTCACCAGATGCTGACTCCTCCTCCTCCTCCTCTAAAACCTTCTGTAAATTTCCAATAGTTCTCTGCCTTTGTAAGTCTTGTCCCAATATTTACTCTCTATTTCCCACTAATCTTTTTGGTGTCTTCCTTCTCCACCTCTTTTCCATCAAACTGCTCTTTCAGGCATGTAATCAAACATCCATAAAACAACCAAAATCTCCATTTCCTACCCTAACCTGTTTCTGCACGTCTTCGGACATCTTGAAATCTCTTGCCAGCCTTCACACTTCCTCTCTCCATCAACATATTCTTCATCTCTCTAATACCCTTCTTCCTTCTCTACTTCTAAACATTTTATACCCCAATCTCTTAATTCCATGTATAATGAGTGCCCCTAAAAGGAGGATCTCTGTCTTCACATCTTCACATCAAAAATTGTTAGTTCCATAACAATCTAGATGTAAGTGTTCCTTTTTAGCCATATATAAATCGATCAGTCATTATTATGCCCATTTCCAAATGCATCCATTTCAAACTGTTTTATAGCTCCCTTCAATCTTCGTATCATATTTATTGCTTCCATTAGTCTTAGAAAATCCAGCATCCCTCTCCCACTTTTTTCTTAACCATCCTCAGCCAACTTTTCAGAAGTTACCCTCATCTCTCCCTCAACACAAAAAATGTATCACAGAGAACCTGAATCATCTTCAAAAACTATCTTGAGGCCTAATACGTGTGACTGGCTACTCAAATAAATTATATGCAGATGAACTATTACCTTTACTGTTTCTGTACTCTTTACAAAATAAAAAAAAACACCCTCTTACTTTACCTATTCAATAATTTGCTAACTACTTTCAATAGCTACAAGAGGTAGGTTATCTTTGACATTGTCAAGTAGCTCAAAACAATATTCAACTGAGTACAAATGCACACTGTTTTAGACACTTGAGCACAGACGTGGACACGTGGTCACAACTGAGTAGAGTTATGGACAGCCAATACTAATTACACTTGCACAGAATAGCCTTATTGATCTAGTGTAGAGATCATCTCTGTTTCTGGCATATTGTACACTAACACATTTCAGCAATTGGTACTTTTCCATTAAACTCCTACCACTTAGCGATGCAGTTTACCGGTATTTCAGAAACACTGGCTTCTTTGGATACATACAGTACAGCTGTTGGGACAATGAACAAGTGGGATTTTGCAGAAATTGAGAGACAAAAGGGATGGTCGCCGACAGCTGAAGTTACTTCTGCTAGGTGACTGATCGGCAAGTGTGCATGGTACTGCATTTGACATTGTACGACTTACTATGTTGTTCACGTATGTGTATTACTCCAGGTACTACATGTCAAAGTGTTTTCATGACTGATAATGTTTAAAGAAAGTGAGCTAGGTAAAGTTCTGCCCTGTATTGATTGTCAGTCCCTGTTTACTGTCATGGATTACCACCTGTCCCGAAACATGGCCTGGACACCTGAATCTGTGTGGAGATGTCATCCCCCCATCCCCTTCCATCCTCTGTCACGTGTTTTCTCAAGTGAAAGAAAGCCCATGTTGGTAAGTCAAATATTTTGGATACACCGCTCTTTGTTTTAGTAGCCCTTTCCATTGTAGTTGTGGAACTGTAATAGCAAATCGGTGTTTATATTTGCTGTCAGTCCTTTATCTGTATAAAAGATTTACCTGACAGATCCAAATGAAGTGACACTGTGTAGGACGACTGCTTCAGTTGTCTGTCTTGTTACCTGGTTAGCTTTGAGTTAGAGTGCTACTTCACTTGTGTAGGAATAGCGGCAAAACACAGCAGTGTGAAGTGGTACGGTTTTAACGGAAAACAGTTTCATATGTCTTTGTTTCATTTTATTTTATTACCTTTATACAAAAGTGTACTCTACCTTACAGTCAGTCATGCTTGAGCCACTGTGAAGTGTATTTGTACAAAGGTGCAGTAAAGGAAGCTTTGTGTATATTTTTACCAGCGTGAACTGGTAGGGGTTTAATGAAAAAGTACCAGGTAATTTATTGGTTACCATGACATCCAAGTCAAATTGCTTACCATTGTTGAAATCTGTAAACTGTACCTTAACTTTTACTTGTCTTCTGTTATGGCATCTGGGCCAGATTGATAGTGTTTCTTTCAGTATCGAGAATGTTTTTGCTATTGGTTGCACTGATCTTATATCACCATTGCTTTTTGCTTTGTAATTAAAACTATTTGCTGTTGTGGCACCCAAGTGTATTAGTTTGTCATCATATTGTATTCACAAATTATACTACTGCTATTAATATCTTCCAACTACTGCTACTAATTCACTAAAGTTAAAACATTCTGGTGCTAGACTCCTGTTTTTGCTAAGGAAACCATGTCAGATTGATTAGCCAATATACTGCATTTAAACCATTTCTGAAGACTGCCTCCAGTGGCTGCTAATATTCGAGGTGTTGCAGCTCCCATGCTGTGTAAGCTGTGCCAGACTCAAAGTCGTATTAATCCAAACCAGGCTTTAAGTGTTATTCTCTAGGTGTGCTAATTAAGTCAAACCTGCCAAATCAGTTTACATCACATTATTTTACTTCCTTACTTCAATATCAAACTTTACATCTTTTCCTAATTAAGATAATATAAAACCCCTTAGCTGCCCCAAATGTTATTAGTGTACTCGTTACACACCAGACACTACAGAACATGAGTTTGGAGTCTGTACATAGCCTGATAGCACTGGCCAACCTGTGGGTGTGTAACAACTGCCTCTTGTTTACTGACAACCATTTGCTTCTTGTATATGTCAGAAGTGCAAGCATTTATTGACCTTGCTTGCCATCCTGTCATTCAGACATATTAATAGCGCTTAACAGGTCGACAGTACTGACACCCACCCTCACACAACCATATCTGCCTTGTGCTAAACTAGCAAGTAAGCCTTCGTATACTGAGGCTTTCAAGGAATCCCTGCCTAAACATCAATGGCCTCCGAGATGTAGATTGGGCATAAAGGACACTCAGGATTACAGTTACAAGTAAACAGCAGTAACAGACACAGTATAACAGTCAAAACAGAAGAACAAAAGGCAAGAAGGCTGAGTCAACACATCTGCTAATATACTAGACATAGTTGACTCCAGTGTGAGGCTGACAGATGCACCATTCACCAGGCTGAGCAGGCACTGGATGACAGTAATTTGTCTTTGTGGTGCCATGTCAGTACAGCCTTCAAGTCTCTTCACCCAAAGTACAGATATGACATAATCACTGTGCACGTGAGAGTTAACATGACACATGCCTACATGAATCATGTGAAGAGAGATATAATGGAGCTCAAACAATATAAATTTGAGGTGGGTCTAAAACAAGTTTTGACCAGTATCAGTTAACAAAACATGATGCCACACTACCTGAAGACTGACAACATCTGTGCAGTTACAGAGATATGGATAAAAGCTGCAGAAGGTACCTTGTCAGTGCAAGGCTGTAATTCCTTCCACATATTTAGACCAGCTACCACGCAAGAAGAGGCAAGAGGTGGAGATGTATCACTCTACATAAAAAGTAAGCACACCTCAGAGTTATTCAACAATATGGGAAGCTTGAGCTACTCCATGTCCAACTAACCTTAGGTAAATTCCCATTCCATATCCTTGCTAGCTATAGGTCCACATCTATGACTCAGGATAGCCATATCACATGCTTCAATGTACTGGAGTCACTTGCCATTCAGCCCAACACCATATTCATGGGTGAATTTACCTATCCATCATGGATTTTGTCAATGCAAACATCCTGGGACAGCTACACTACACACCTGCTAGGTGTGCAAATATCCTGGATCAGATATTCACAAGTACAAAGGAATGACACACATCCCTAGTGTAATTTCCTCACTGGTCATGTCAGATCATAAAGCAGTCACCCTTGAAATAAATTCTAAAGTCCAAACTCCCAGCAAACCCCAGAACCTTTAAGAACATTTCCAAGGCTAACTACCTCTTATTTAGTGATGACATAGCTAAATTCCAGCCCCCCTCCAAAATTCAAAGAACACTGAGCATGCCTGTGCAAAAGAGTTTTTGGAAGGCCTGTATAAGCATGTAAATAACTGCAAAGAAACAACTGTACCAAACCAGGACAAACTTCAGAAACAAATCCCTTTGGTAGACTCCCAGTAAGAATAGGTTGTAAAACAAAAGAAAGCAAATCTTGTCCACAAAGAGGAAAGGCTATGCCCAACAAACACAAAACTTCTTCATCACTCTCAAAAAGCAACTCCAGGCTTTAGTCAAGTAAAAGCTGCCTCCCATGCTAAAGATACCATAAGGAATTTTTCACTTATGTATACAACCTGAAGGGACGCATCAAACAGTGTAAATGCAACTCCCTATACCAATCCGGAGGACATAGCAAATTTGCTGGCCGATAAATTTTAGCTCCAGTTTTATACCCCCATTACCCCCAGTTACCTACTAGGAAATGCCTCTCCCATTTCTCTCCCCACTATCACTAAAGAACAGGTCCTCACTGCACCCTCCAAAGCTAAAATAGTGGTCTTGATAGTATCCCAGGATGCCTCCTATACAGCTTGAAACATGACCTGTCAGGCCCACTGCAATCTATATTCAACCACAGCCTCCAGCCAGGTTTTGTCCATAGGGAATGCAGGACTACAATAGTCATCTCTCTACACAAAGGGGTCCATCAACAGACCCATAAAACTACAGATGCATAAGTCTTATATGCAAGGTCATCAAAAAAATTATCTTGGACCTGATTAACAATGACATTGGAAATGTTTAAACAATGGACCCATCCAGTTTGTTTTTTCAGTGGCAGCTTATGACTAGTAAACCTGATGGACTTCTTTGACGTTGTTATTAGAACCATGGATGAGGAAAAAATGGAGCACACTGTGTACTTCGACCTGGCCAAGCCATGTGAACCAATACCTCACTTGTGTATTATAGAGAGACACTGTCAGATTTAGGCATAAATCCTTGTGTCACCCAATGGATAGCCCAATGGCTCATGAACAGGATACATAAAGTTAGGGTTTGGGAATCAACTTCAGTCAAGAGGCTTGTTACAAGGGGTGTCCCACAGGGCTCAGTACTGGGACCTCTCCTGTTCAAAGCAAATGTAGAAGGCCTTTGGCTGACCAAATTTGCTAATGGCTGCAAGCTGGGTACAACACTGAATTCTTGCAAAATGCAGATAGCCTCTAGGAGGGTCTGACACAGGTAAATAATTGGTAGCAGAGCCATGGCCTAAAACTCAATTCAAAAGATGCACAATTATACCCTTTGGGAAGATGTCCACCCCTGAAAATAACAACACTGATAACACTCCCCTAAGAGTAGACCCAGATCACCATGGTGGTTGCTTGTAAGTAAGGGCATAGTATTCAGATTTAAGGCAATCATAGTTCTACTATACTCAGCCCTAATTACACCAATAATTGAATACAACATGTACTCAACCAAGTATATGCAACAGCTGAAGCAGCCAAATAGGTTCCTCACTAAAAGTGTACAGGGTGCAAATAGCATGCCCTATGCAGACTGCCTCAAAGGCCTGCCCCATGATAGGTCTCTTGCAGACAACTGAGGGGTGATCTATGCCTAACCATGAGGGCATTCTTTGATCCAGCCCTGATGGATCTGCTGCATATTCACAAAACAAACAGCACAAGAATAACCTGATCCAAGGATCTGAACCTTCTCTGTGACATAAACAAAACATGTTGGAGGACCAGGTATGTGTCTCAGAGATGACCCCCTTCCCTGGAACAGATACCCCTATTTATGCAAAGCTCTTCCCAAAGCCTATTCAAATGCAATTTGGACCAGTGGAAGTGATGCTGCAAATTCACCCCTGGCTTATCGCCTGTGTCCTTTATGGTCAGGGGCAGCTTGTAAATGCCCTAAGGCTCAGACATATACCAAAGCCCTTCTCGTCCATGTGCAGTGCAAAATGGGAAAATCAGGGAATGAATGGCTAGACTTAAAAAAGCTCTATGGCCATTAGTCTAGTAACCTGTTATGTTGCTCTGATCCTATGAATACAAAAATAGACACGACTTCAACTGTTGGCTTAGGTATTGTTGTCATCCTAAGTAGTCCAACATGCATCAGCCATAACAAGAGGGCTGACAGCCCTACCTGCTTTGGTACGTATGGCCTGCACCTTTCTTCTCATGGCTTTCGTACATTAGCGAAAATTTTTTCCTCCCCATAACTGCCTATTTTGACCAGATCAGGCTCCTCAAGCTATCAACACAGTCAAGCAAAATCAGCACTGTATAAAGGTTGCTGAGTCCTAGAAGGAAAATAACAAGTCTCACTCCTTATAGGACTTTGAGACAATAGAAAATGCAGATATCTGCATAGGTAATGAAAGCTGGCTTCATGGCAGTTATAGCACACAAGCAGTTCCATGTTCTAATCACTACCACTCTTTTAAACACTGTGTCAAAAGTAACAGTGTTGTTGGAGGGAGTGCCCATATTCCTGAGAAACCAAATCCCATCTAGACACATAAGATGGGACAATGGCCTTGAGCTCCTTCATAGTACTTACTGTTAATAAAAATACAATTCCATACCACATAACAGCAAACTACCGTAACCCCTAAATATCACTCACAAAACATAAGACATATCAAAACAAACATAATTCCCTCCACAGTGATGCTAACATTATTCTACTGGAGGATTTCAGCTATCTTTCCATTAAGTGGGAAACCATACAAACATAAATAAGTAGGGACAATGCTTCCCAGATTTCATAAATGCTACTTCCTTATACCAGTTAGGTCACATCCCAACTAGAGGATTAAAAATATGCAATGCTGTCCTAATCAATGTAAACCTATTATGTTCTGCAGCTGTAGTTGCCCCATCATTAGTCAGATTCAACCACATTTGAGTAATATTTACTTTGAGACCAAAACTCAGTTTAACATCAAAATGTTATGCCTCCAGAAACTTAAGTATGTAATTACAGATAAATCATAATCTGCTGACATTTAAGCATCTGCAAACCTCAATAACACTGTTTCACATATTACTAAATCTGTAGAAAGAGCTGTGCTTACCTAGAAGCATGTATTGAGAAATTCATCAATCACAGAGAAAAATACCTTGGAAAGTTCAGGAAGACAAAGCCAAATGGCTATCCCCAGTATAAACAAACTATACAACTAAAGGAATACATTTATTTGGCACAAGAACAAACTCAATACTCTTAACAAATAAAACTGAAATCAAAAAGATTAATAAGGGGATCAGAAGCAAAATCAAATCCTCTAAAGGTAAATATGAACTGAAAATGGTCACCTACATTAAGGTCAACTGCAAAACTTTTTTTCAACCATGTCAAAAATATTCAGAAATTCACTGAGCTAATATATAACAACACATATTCATCCCCAGAAAACATAGGCAACAAATTTGCAGATAAATGCAACTCAAATTTTGCATACCTATCTTGTCCTAACTTCCCAACAAATTAGTGTTCCCAAACATCACCTCTGAGCCAATCCTGAGGGCTCTGTCTCAAAAACACTAACTCCATTGGTCTAGGCAGTGTTCCTAGCTGCCTTCTTGTCAGCAACAGGCACATCCCAGTAAACTCAGTACTGATCCATTTCAATGCCAGCCTCTTCACTTGATTGATGCCAGATGTGTGGAGAACTGCTGCAGTCATCTAATTCTACAAAGGAGGATCCACTGTTGATCTCAGAAACTACTGACCAATTCGCTCACTAGCTTTATCTGTAAAACAATAGAGGGCATCACTATGGAAATTATTAACAAGGACATGAGCAGTATACAATCCCTTGACCATACCACTTTGGCTTTGTTAAAGGTAGACCAATCTCCTGCTAGATAATCACTGAAACAGGCAAATCAGTTTACACTACTTAACTCAACTTGGCCAAGGCCTTTGATACCATCCAATATGCTGACATAACTGGCAAGCTAATTAAACTAAATTGAAAATATTTGGCTAACTGACAAAACCCAATCCATTACTATAGCAGGCATGTTATCATTCGAAAGGTGGTATATCTCATGGGTCAGTCACTAGGCCACCTCTATTTCGTATTTACTTCTCAGACATCAAAGCCCAAATCAAGGACCAAACCTGGGAATGACTGCAAACTCAGAGAGGTGTTGTAAACTCTCCAGCTGACTTCCAGATTCTCCCAGAGGGATTATCACAAGCAAACAAGTGGTACCCAGATACTGGCTTTAAGAAAAGAAATGTAGTACTGTGTCCTTTGGCAAACATGGTCAGTCATGTACACAGAACATAGCGGACACTCCTTTGAAAACTCACACAGTTGTGAGGTACCTGGACACATTTGAACTCAACAAGCATCCATGCACCCATTGTTGTTAGGAAATTCTTTTACCGAACCAGAGAGATTAAAAGGGATTTATCCTGTAGGTCAGGTGAAGCTATCATTCCTGTCTATTCCTTGCTCATTAGAAACATAAGAGATTATAATATCCCTTTTGGTATACAGTTGTATAAACATATGACTCAACTCAAAAGACTGCAGTTTTTTTTCCTCCTTCTTTTGGCTGTTTCCATTAGGGGTTGCCACAGCGGATCATCTGTTTCCATTTCTTCCTGTCTTCTCCATCTTGCTCTGTCACACCAACCACCTGCACGTCATCTTTCAAGACATCCATAAACCTTATGTTAGGTCCTCTTCTTTTCCTCTTTCCTGGCAGCTCCATTCTTAGCAACCTTTTTCCAATATACGCAGCATCCCTCCTCAGCATATGTCCAAACCAATGCAATTTCACCTCTCTGGCTCTGTCTCCAGACTGTCCAACCTGAGCTGACCCTTTAATATACTGATTCCTAATCCTATCCATCCTCATCACATCCAGTGCAAATCTTAACATCTTTAACCCTGCCACCTCCAGCTCTAACTCCTGCCTTTTTGTCAATGCCACCGTCTCCAGCCCATATAAAATAGTTGGTCTCACTACCCTCTTGTAGATCTTCCCTTTCACTGTTACTGGTGCCCATCTCTCACACATCTCTCCTGACACACTTCTATACCCTGCCTCAATTCTCTTCTTTACCTTACTTCTACACTCGCCATTACTCTGTACTGTTGATCCCAAGTATTTAAACTCATCCACTTTCAGCAAGTCTACTCCCTGCATCCTCACCATTCCTTTATCCTCCCTCTTATTCACACACATATATTCATTCTTAGTCCTGCTGACCTTCATTCTTCTCTCTAAAGCATATCTCCACCTCTCCAGGGTCTCCTCAACCTGTTCCCCACTCTCAGTATAGATCACAGTGTGATCCTCAAACATCATAACCCACAGGCCCTCCTGTCTGATCTCATCTGTCAACCTGTCCATCATCATTACAAATAAGAAAGGGATCAGAGCTGATCCTTGATGTAATCCCACCTCCAGTTTTAAAGCATGCATCACTGCTGTCACACTACCCTCATACATATCCTGTACCACTCTTACATACTTCTGTCACTCCCAACTTCCTCATACATTGCCACGACTGCTCTCTATGCACTCTGTCATATGCTTTCTCTGAGTCCATTAAGGCACATTGCAACTCCTTCTGACCTTCAATATACTTCTCCATCAATATCCTCAGAGCAAACAACACATCTATAGTGCTCTTTCCCAGCATGAAACCATACTGATGATCGCTAATCATCACCTCCTTTCTTAACCTAGCTTCCACTATTCTTTACCATAATTTCATGCTGTGACTGATCAATTTTATCCTGCTGTAGTTACTACAGCTCTGTACATCACCCTTATTCTTAAAAATTGGTACCAAAACACTTCCTTTCCACTCCTCAGGCATCCTCTCACTTTCCAAGATTTCATTAAACAATCTGGTTAAAAACGTCACTGTCGTCTCTCCTAATCACCTCCATGTTTCCACAGGTACATCATCTGGGCCAACAGCCTTTCCATTCTTCATCCTCTTCATACTGTCTTTACTTCCTCCTTCCTAATCTTCTGCACTTCCTGGTTCGCTATCTCCCATCATCCAACCTTATCTCTCTCATTCTCTTCATTCATCAGCTTCTCAGAGTACTCTTTTCATTTGATTAACACACTCTCCTCGCTTGCTGATTTTAGCCAACATCATCAGCTAAGAGGAAACATTAAAAATGGTCAGTGTAATTACAGTCTTTGCTTGCAAAGCTGGGAAAACTGGATAAAATAGAACCAATGTGCAGGAAGACGCCTCTGTAGGGGAACAAAGAATGTCATATACAATCCCCTAGCAGATGCATGATAGATTAACTGCAATTTCATGCATTTGTTTTTGAAAGTGTTGCAGATATGTCTTGGTTCCCTGGTTTGGTTCCTAGCTACAACTACCTCCTTGTTTCAAAGCTTTTTTTAGTGGGTCAGTGGTTTCCTCATACCTGCAACAGACCTGCAGGCAGGTGAAATGGCAGTGTCCCAAACTGAATGCATGCATGAGTATACATTTGCAATTGAGAATGTAAATGTGCATGAGAATACATTAGGGCATGGGTGCATGTGCATCTGCATGTGTTTGTGTGTCCTGTCAGTGACTGGCATTGCTCCTTTATTACACCTACTGCTTGACTAGATAATCTCCATTTCCTAATGATGAAATGGGTAAGTGGATTAATAAGTACATTCATGACTGAATGCAACTATGAGGTTTGAAAAGGGATCCTAACAAGAGCAAGACTGAAACAAGGAAGAAACAAAGGACAACACAAATGCAGTCTCTAAACAGCTGAGTCATTGAATTGGCAAATCTCCCCAAAGCTGGACAATGTGGCCTATTCCATCATCTTCTTTCGGCTGTTCCCGTTAGGGGTCGCCACAACGGATCATCTGTTTCCATTTCTTCCTGTGGTCTATTCCAATTAAGCAATAGTTCCAGAAATTAAAATTTGTTCCCTACTTTTATTATTTTTTTAGAGGTACCATTAGTAATTGCAATCCTAATGGGATATCTCATGTATACATTTCAAGTGCACATCTTTTCAACGTCTGTATTTCTGATCTTGGGTTGAGAAACAAGATATGCATAAATACGGAAATTATATAAAAATTGGTGGACACTGAAGAATAAAACCTGCTCATGTGCATAGGCTGCCATAGGTATTTTTAGTATTTAAGCAGGAGACAAAACATGAAAATACCAATAGAGATGTAATAACTTGTTTACAGATAATTAAGCTTTAGCGCTCATATTGCAAAATTACAGTCTTGGTTTTAAAGCTTCTGTGCTCACCTAAAGGCTCATAAATGACAGCAAATCATACTTTCACAGAACATGTAGCCATGATCTACAGGAAAACAAAATATACGCTATTGTCCTCTCAGATTTAGATCGCATTTAGGATATGGGACAGTTATATCATAATTTATTGCTGAAAAACATGATATAAAGGTAGAAAAAATTCAAAGTTTAACAGAGAAATGATGTGTTTGAATTTACTGAGCTGTATGGACAGACTATATGTTCTAAATTTGTACTCATTACTACAGAGACAACCTATCGCAGATTTCCATAGTGTTCACAAGGCAGTTCAAGATTTATATCTTATCTGTTTATGTTTAAAAGAATGAGAAGAAGAGGCATCTGCCTGGTCTTAACATTAAATGAAGAGAAAGATGATTGTAGTGACAGGTCTGGTCTCCTATAAATGCAAAACAGGAGAAAGATGATTCTCCGGAAGGGTAGTGAAATATGATAGATTTTATGAGCAAAAATTAGAGCTTGTTGTTATAAAACAAACTTGTAACTGGGAGCCTTACTGTTTGTTGCTGACTATGTCATTGGTGCTCAGAAAATTAACCTTAAAAGATTGTTAATATACTATCATGGCAGCTTGATTAAATGACCAGTGAAATTTGTATCGATAAGAGATGTGGAAGCATGCCCCACATAAATTCTCCCTGCAATGTGCGTGTGTGTGTGTGTGTGTGTGTGTGTGTTTACTGAGACCTTGACTATGTCATTGTTTTGACTTGTGACTTCCCACAGTCAAAAATATATGAATATTCATAGCTGACCCTCTTTATTTATATATCCTTTTAGCAACTTTGTTTTTGTGGCACTGCATGCCAGTTTCGTCTTTCTTCACCATCTGCTTTAGTTGCGTGTATTTTTGCTATATTTGGTTAAATCCCTATGCTTACACTGACCTATGACCTCACTGCTTCTCAGCAGCATGCATTGCTGTTTTACCTTTAGCTCCAATGTATCTGTGGCATTTAATTTGCAAACCATCTGTTGTTGTATTATGCATTCCTTCATGTTTTTCCAATGAGTTCTATAGCAAAGAGAAAAATAATGACCCAGAGTCATCATGCAGCCTTGCTAAAAATGGTCCAACAATTAGACAAATGCAAAAATAATCATGTAAGCAAAATATCATAAACATTCTCTGCAGGACAATGTGGATTTCAGAGTGAAAGGCAAATTAGTGATCATTAAAATTGTTTTAAAATATTTGGAATGAGATAGCTCATCCAAGTTATTTGAATTAATGCTGCTTCTAAGAGACAGGGTAGAAGCACAGGTGTCATACTGGGAGCATATGGTATTATCCTGGATTCATGTTTTACAATATTATGGTTATGCTTCATATGCTGCATTTCTTTAATCATGTCTGATATGATTCAGATGGATGAATGTTTGTAGAGAACTGTCAATCAGCTAACCATATTCATGTGTGTTTAAATTTAGGCTTTGAGTATTTCCACATATCCAGGAGTCTGTTAAAAATAATTCCTCAGAGGATCTCTACCATACAAAGTAAAACCAGTTGGGGCATTCTAGGACAACTGCCATTTAGACAACTGTTTGAAATCTGTCTGGCTTTAAAAAAAACTCTCTGAATATAGCTAAAACAATAGGTTGAGTATTTCTGCAGCTTATGTTTTATTTTATGTACCTTTTCAAGCTATTTCTAGGACCTCCTTTCTTAATTTGTAAGATTCCTTACAACAGTGGGCCCATGGTCTCTCATCTTCACAGAGCTGTCTAGACACATGCCCTAAAATAAAAAATACTGTTTTGCTTTCCAAAACCCTCAATTTCAATTCCTCTAACATTTTCTGATGGGGTGAGTTACAGAGCTGTTCACATACCTCATAAGATACTACTTTTTCCACAATGCCAGATTTATTATTTTTGGTTTACGTGCCATATGCACACACACACGCACACACACACACACACACACACATATATATATATATATATATATATATATATATATATAAGGATTCATATCACTTCACTGAAAGACCATTTCAATGACACTCATTTCACTGAGACCAAATCACCTAAAACTCATTTCACTGATAAGTAGTACGCTAAGGCAAGTCAAAGGTATATGTCATTTTCCCTACTGTAGTGCAATCATGGTGTTAGTATATATAGTTGGGGGAGTGTGGTGGGCACAGTCCCCCAATGGGGGGTGTGGGGGCATAGCCCCTCACCTAATTTGGTTTTCTGTTGTCTGGTTTTGTTTTACATTATTTGGTAAAACCCATCTAGATGGGGGGCTGAGTCCCCCACACCCCCTCTAACTATATATACTAGCACCAGGATCGCACTACAGTGGGGAAAAGGACATATACCTTTGACTTGCCTTACAGTACTACGTGTCATTGAAATGAGTTTTAGGTGAAATGAACTTTAGGTGATTTGGTCTCAGTGAAATGGATGTCAGTCAAATGGTCTTTTAGTGAAGTGATACGAATCCATATATATATATATATATATATATATATATATATATATATATATATGTGTGTGTGTGTGTGTGTGTGTGTGTGCATTCTGCAAGCTTCTAGAAAGGAAAAACTGTTTTCACTACTTCGGTGCTTCTTAACCAATGGTAAGCTTTATGTTACCTTTAGTTTTAAGTGTTGTTTATGTATTTATTTTGCATTTTATTTCATCTGTTAATTTAAAATATTATGTACACATTTTAGTGTGGGTTATACTTACTTGCTAAAACTAACACCTGAACAAGTTATTCCTCATTAAAGTATATTTCCCTTTCAAGACATTTGCATAAACATTGTAATAAATTGGCACCTGCAGTTGAGCGTGGTTATTACACAGTAGAAACTAGAAGTTTAGTCTACTATAATTATATCTCCTTGCACAATAATGAAAGCACCTTTGTAGGTGCCACTGTCATTCCTAAATGTTACTGATGATAACAAGAACATCCCATCATATTAACAAAATATGCTACTGTCTGAAAGAACCCTAGTAATTTTACTAATCCTAACGTTGCCTTATCACTATCGACCGCATCTATCAATATCAAGTGGAGTACTTTCAATTCTAACTAGCCTTCTTCTAGCATTATACTTCATGGCTTCAGACAGCTTATTATTTCTCCTCCTCATAAAAAACAAATCCCAGGACACTAGTCCTATTTTTGTCTGGATTCTAGTTTCTGATCCATCCAGCTACATTGCAATAGAAACCCTTTCTCAATCCCTTAGTGAGCACTGTCCTACATCTGCTATCAGTTGTATTTCTCACCATGTTAGTGACCACTGTCCTTCATCTGCTATCAGCTGTATTTCTCACCATGTTAGTAACCACTGTACTATATCTGCTATCAGATGTATTACTCACCATGTTAGTGATCACTGTTCTACATCTGCTGTCAGATGTATTACTCATCATGTTAGTGACCACAGTCCTAAATCTGTGAGCTGTATTCCTCACCCTGTTAGTCACTACATTTAGTGATCACTGTCTTTCATCTGCTATCAGCTGTATTATTCACCATGTTAGTTAGCATTGTCCAACATCTCCAATCAGATATATTACTCACCGTGCTAGTTATCACTATCCTACATCTGCTCTCAGATGTATTACTATGTTATTGACCACTGTCCTGCATCTGCAATCAGAAGTATTACTCACCAAGTTAATGATCACTGTCCTACGTCAGCTATCAGATGTGTTATTCATCATGTTAGTCACCACTGTCCTACATCTGCTATAAGATGTATTACTCACCATGTTAGTGATCACTGTCTTACATCTGCTATCAGATGTACTGCTCACCATGTTAGTGACCACAGTCCTGTATCTGCAATCAGAAGTATTACTCACCATGTTAGTTACCACTGTCCTACATCTGCAATCAGAAGTATTACTCACCATGTTAATGATCACTGTCCTATGTCAACCATCAGATGTATTACTGACCATGTTGGTCACCACTGCCCTACATCTGCAATTAGATATTTTACTCACCATGTTAGTGACCAGTGTCCTACATCTGCTATCACTTGTATTTTTCATCGTGTTTGTGGCCATTGTCCTACACCTATAAGATGTACTACTCACCATATTAGTGACCACTGTCCTACATTTGCTGTCGGATGTATTACTCAACATTTTAGTGATCACTGTCCTACTTCAATCAGATGTACCACTCACCATGTTAGTGACCACTGTCCTACATCTGCTATCAGCTGTATTACTCAGTATGTCAGTCACCACTATCCTAAATCTGTTATCAGATGTATTACAAAACATGTTTATAAAGACTGATCTACATCTGCTATCAGATGTATTGCTCACAATGTTAGTGATCACTGTCCTACATCTGTTATCAGATGTATTACTCACCATGTCAGTAATCACTGTCCATCTGCTATCAGATGTATTACTCACCATGTTAGTGGTCACTGTTCTACATCTATCAGATGTATTACTCACCATGTTAGTGACCACTGTCCTACATCTTCTATCAGATGTATTACTCACCATGTTATAGACCACCCTCCTACATCTGTCAGATGTATTACTCACCATTTTAGTGTCCATTGTCATACATTTGCTATCAGCTGTATTACTCTCCATGTTAGTGACCAGTGTCCTATATCTGCTGTCAGCTGTGTTACTCACCATGTTAGTGATCAATGTCCTACGTATGCTATCAGTGGTATTACTCACCATGTTAGTGAGCATGTTAGTAAACACTGTCCTACATCTAGTATCTAATGTATTACTCACGATGTTAGTGAGCACTGTCCTACATATGCTATTAGAAGTGTTACTCGGCATGTTTGATATCACCATCCTACATCTGGTTTCAGATGTATTACTCACCATGTTAGTAACCACTGTCCTACATCTGCAATCAGATGTAGTACTTACCATGTTTGTGATCACTGTCCTACATATGCTATCAGTTGTATTACCATGTTAGTGACCACTGTCCTACATCTGGTATCAGATGTATTACACACCATGTTAGTGACCACTGTCCTACATCTGGTATCAGATGTATTACTCACCATGTCAGTGACCACTGTCCTACATATGCTATTAAAAGTGTTACTCAGCATGTTAGTTATCACCATCCTACATCTGGTTTCAGATGTATTACTCACCATGTTAGTGACCACTGTCCTACATATGCTATTAGAAGTGCTACTCAGCATGTTGAATATCACCATCCTACATCTGGTTTCAGATGTATTACTCACTATGTTAGTGATCACTGTCCTTCTTCTATGAGATGTATTACTCACCATGTTAGTGACCACTGTCCTACATATGCTATTAGAAGTGTTACACAGCATGCTAGCAGCAAGTATGCAAAAATGCTCAGTTTAACCCTGAATCATTTTTAGCTATTCTGCACTCATTGAACTGGACTTTTATAAAACATTTGCCACTAGATGAGGTAGTAGAAAGGCTCAGTTCAGCTTTTTAAGCATCCTAAACAGCTGTGTACCACTATGTAGAACAAGACTATAATCTTCCATTGTCCCTTAACTTACTAATCATAGTAGATGTTTTATGAAAAGTAGACACAAGGCATGGAAAGAACAGCAGTAGCTTAAAGTTCAACAAAGCTTACAGCACTTTAAAGAACTTTGTAACCTTGATAAAAAACAATACTATTCTGATTTACAAAATACCCTCCCCCCAAAAATCTGGTCATACATTAAACAAATTTTAAACCCAGGACACCAAAATGTCCTTATCCCTTATCCCAATTACTTCCCTTTAGAAACAACTACCAAGCATAACTCATACTTCACTGACAGTATGGTTGCCCTGACCAAATTAATCATTCTTGGCACCCTTGACTGTTGTCAATTCTCAACCACTAATGCCCCTACCCTCACACTAAAACCAATTGCTACCTTCTTCATAAAAAGGATATTATCCAATCTTAAACTCTACTCAGCCACTGCAGATAACCTTCCTGCAGAATACCTGAACATTTCTGCTAACACCACTGCATATCCAGTCTCCATCCTTATAAACAGGTCAATACAGGAATCCTAAATTCCTACAATATGGAAAATGCCAAATCATTCCTCTCCACAAAAGTGGCACTTCTACTGAGATGTATAATTTCGGAGCCATTCAGATGCATTCCATCTTATCATCCTCTCAAAACTATAAGAAAATGTGTCTATATACAACTGTTTCATCATCTCTTAAAGGAACAATTGCAAACTAATACTAAATATGATTTTAGACCTGCCTACAGCATGACGACTGCCCTCCTAACATTTACAGATACCATAGATAAATTTAGGGATAGAGGAAAACTCATATCTTCCTTATTCCTAGATGTATCAAAAGGTTTCAACACTGTATCTCTAAAAAATCCATCTACGGCTATCTACAATTGGTGTCTCACAACCTACTTTTTAGTGGTTTAATAATTACTTATCAGAACGTTACTAGGTAGTCAAATGGAATTCCACACCTTCCTCTTTTTTGCCTATCATCAGAGGTCTCTAAGAGGGCTCTGTCTTTATAAATAATCATCATATTTCTATACAACAAGCATCCCTTGAACAGCATACTGACAATCCCACCCTTATTTCAAACTAGGAAACTTAAAAAAGATTACTTAACCTGCTTTAACTCTACTGACTTTGAAACCACCAACTCCTTATATATTCCCCACATTATTTACACATGAGAAACATTAACTTTAAAATCACACCCCTAAACAATACTCAGATTGAAGTAGAGATCATATAAATCTGGTGGGAGTTACAATTGATAACAACCTCAGATATGACAACCTCATACAGAGCATTATAACAATAAATAAATAAATAAATAAATAAGTAAATTCAAAATGCCACAAAGCACCATATAATTGCTCACTACATCTACCATAGTCATTCTTGCCACTGCATAGCTCCTCCCCTATTATATGGTGCTCCCATCTTAACTAACATTTCGGCCATCATAAAATCTAAACTACAACTGTTTTACAAATGGGTAGCATGATTTGCAGCTTATAAAAGCTGCACAACACATCACTGTTCTCCATTAAAAACTATAAATTGTCTCGAATTATCCCACTTGTTAAATTATACCCAACTTCTCAACACACAGAAATATATGTAATCCCACTTCCTGCCCAGCTATAAGTTCAATTCTCCACCACTGGGTCTCGAATCATCACTTTTGATTTTCTAAATCTACTTGATATCCATAAGCCTTGCAAAAACCGCAGCCAAATTGGATACATGTATTTCATGATTGTATAAAAGTTAAGAAATTGTGGGAATATATAAGTAACTTCCTACAAGCTATATTTTCAGATTCATTTGTATTATCCAATTCTTTAATATTATTGAATGTCAATGAGAATTTGGATCTGAATAATAACAATTTATATCTACTTTGGAATATGCTAGCAAATGCTAGGAAATGTATCGCTAGGAAATGGAAATCTAATATTGAACCATCTTTTGAGGAATGTTTAGCTCTACTGAAGGAAACTGCATTGATGGAAACCAAAGTAAAGGAACTAAGGATTATTCCCAAGAAATGGAGCAACAATCCATGGAAGAAAATATCTCTCATTGAGACATTAAATTTGAACTCAGACTCTTCATAATTGTAAAAAAAGAAGATTGGAAAACACTCTTTCTCTTCTATATATGAGCTTGATTCGTTTGGAAAATGATGTGATTAATTTTCAGGCCAATGTAAATATTGTACATAGTAAACTATTTTGTTTTAATTACTAGTTATTATGTATATAGTTATATGATATACCTTAATGTAAAATCAATTAAACTTT